>NC_056739.1:1153514158-1153621214 GCF_019279795.1 Protopterus annectens
GCCAATATTTCACTAATAGAGTCACATTTTTATTTTTTAGCTTTGTTTCTTGCAAGTATACAATTTGAAATCTCTGTTGGGATAACCAGTTTAGGACAGTTTTGGCTATAAGCAACACTGTAATGCCCTTAACACCTTGCATAGTAAAAAAAAAAAAAACTTTATACGGTAAATAGGAAAGGTATGGCTGTAAAATAGTCTGTGTTTGCTGTCTGCTTGCATGCAATATAGACAGAAGCTATACTTAAATCATGTATGAAAGTATCAATAAGAATACAAATATTTATTTAACATTTGTTTACCGGGAAAGTCCGACTTGGAACAAAGCCAATTTTCAGTGGAAACTCTTGACAGAAGGCACTCCAGCCATCAATCGAACTGGAGAACCTCTTGTTGTGAGGTGACAGCGCTACCGCTGTCTAAGATGTATAGATACAAACTGAAAAACAATGCTTAGCACAAGGCTGAGCACTGGCTAGGACCCTATCCTTCTAGCTATATATGTCTTGGGTTGCTTATGGGATTTCGCCCATAAATTTCAAAAGGTCCCCTTAGTTTCCTGGTTCCCTATATTGCTGTATCTATGCTTTAGTACAGTCTAACCTACGGGAAGAGTATAACACTGGGGATTTCTTGCGTGCTGTAGCTATGTTATTGAAAGTGTAATGTACTTTGTATGCAAGTCGTAGTTACATGGAATGACTACACTTTATATTGATTGCTTACACGCCACTGCACTCAGTGTGTAGTTTCTGAAGCCGAACACCCCCCCAAAAAACTCCACTGCTTTGAAATTTCTGACTTGCTACAAATGTCAAAGGCATCATGCTCCAGTTAAATTTAAATCACCACACACTGAGTGTTTTAGCTCTTCCGCCATGACCACAAGTAATGCACTGGCATTTATTTATGGAGCCACAATATCCTGTGGCATAATAAAGCAATGCCAGCCCTGCACTCCTGCACAAACACCTGCCCTAACAGTCTGCACCTGGGGCAGTCACCCCCATTTCCCCACCCTACTTAGAGCTCTGATTTTACTAATCAAGCTTACCTCTTAATAAGACTCTTTTCTCGTGGGTATAAAGCTGGTCTCTATTCCTTCCTAAGAAGCATACTAAATTTACATACTTTATGCATGGTACCTTCTTGGGTCTATATTGCATAATCGAAAGAGCTAAATATCGAATCTACTTACGTCGACACATAAACAGCGAACCGTATAAAAAGCGAACAACATTAACATTGAAAAACATAACATCGAAAAAGCATAGTTGGCCAAAGCACGTACATTAGTGACGTAATACACCATCTGTAGCAGGACACACCTACACTAGTTATTGACAATAACTGTACTTGATATTCACATCATACGTTACACTTTTACAAAGGAACCCTGTATAAAATAATCTATATTTATATATAGTAAAGACACGTAGTAAACTTTTACAACACAGATTACCGGAAGTGATAAAAGCAGGAGTGATGCGGAAGAAAAATGTGTGTATGGCAATCCGTATCCTTAACAATGGCTACATATATGCTGACAGCTCCTGCTGTGATAGGTAATAGTTACCTCACAGTAAAATCTCAAAAAAACAGGACATGCTGGTAGTGGATGGTTACTTATATAATCTAGAAAAGGTGATGAAATCTAGGAAATACTGGTGCTGCTGGCTAAAATATACATACAAATGTAAGGGAAGGGCTATAACAAGAACGCATGCTGTAGACTAAATAGTATTAAAGTCCACATCCCATGACCATGCCTCAGATAAGGAAGTCCGTGGAAAGTGAACACCGCTTACAATCCGATTAACAATCGGGAAGAGTATAACACTGGGGATTTCTTGCGTGCTGTAGCTATGTTATTGAAAGTGTAATGTACTTTGTATGCAAGTCGTACACGCCACTGCACGGGTTTAGTATGTTACACTTATTCACGCTTTTCTGTAATGTTATTATTTTAGTTATTTCCGTTTGTGTCAAGAGTTGTATGACATTCATGTGTGAAATCAAAATATAAGTAAGGGTAGTGTGTTTTTTTCACTTTAGGAACGTTATTATTCACCTACGGTGCGAGGTATATTTACGTTGTGTATATCACACCAGGTTGATGCTGTTGGCCAAACAAAATTTTTCGATGTTTTCACTTTCGCTATTTATGTTTGCTATAATTAGTGGTCGATGTATGTGTGTCAACGTAAGTAGATTCGATATTTAGCTCTGTCGATGATGCAATATAGACCCACCTTCTTTACCATATATCATGTGGTAAGATATGTTAGCAGTACTGTATTTGCACACAAGGTTGAAGAGTTCTCTGAAACTAATATTTAAATATTTTATCTACTTTGTTAAAACTTATTACCCCAATATTTAATCAGATATTTTGACATAATAAAACATATAGAGACTTTCTGATTTTATTCTTTCTGTATGCTTTTTGTCTCCCTACCTGATTTGCATCAACCTTCTTCCAATGAGTTCTATCCATTTGTTCCTCTACAGTTACAATATGGACGCTGAACTGGAAGGGCACAGATTAGTGGGATAATTATTTGAGTTTGATAACTGTATAAGTGTGGTGGTCACAGCCTCTTTTCAGCCACAACTGTGGCACCATGGTGCAAGATAGAAACAGAAAATTGTACGTAGGCTTAGGCCCTCATAGAGTTGTACATAGTACAGTAATAAAGTAGAGACAATGCATTTTTATGTTATTTACAATTATAAATGCAAGTAATTTTAATATTACACACATATATATATATATATATATATATATATATATACAATGAAGCTAGGCATTTACTAAAAGTATGTCTACACAAGAAAGATGTGATTACAGTGTGAGCGCCAGGGGTTAGCCATTGTCATGGTGAAATGTGTTGAAAGCTGGGCTTTAATCCTTTGTGCCACAAAGTAAGGCACATTTTCTGTGTTATCTACATACATTTATTAACATTATATTGGCTGTGATTATGCATGCTTTCTTTGCTCAATGTTTGACATTTTTTTTTGCCTGGGAGGCCACTTCTTCCTGCAGGGAAGACTGACTAAAAGAACTGAAGAGATTGTAGAACAACATGGGATCATGGGATATCTAAGGGAGCCTTGCACTTACCTTTGTCAGTACCAACCCAGCATGAGATCCACATTATAATCCGGTGAGGGAAAGATGTAACAAGGTTAATAACCAGAGGTGCCGAAAACTGTTGAAAGCTGGGGGGGGGGGGGTAAGAGGTGCACTTAGTGATCTAAAAAGGGCAGTTTTTTAAAACTATTTATTAGCTCAACATAGGATCACTTGGAGGACATTTTAAGTTCAGCCAATTTTACTTTTGGTGCTTGAATTTCCTGATTGGTCTTGTCCATCCCATGGCTGATAACTGTATATTAGCCCTAGTGAGAATAACTGTGATCATACCATGGATAATTTGAGGGGACCCATGTAAGGGATGCAGTATTTAGGAACTGCTTCTATCCTTTAGTGGCACGAGGGACAATCCTAGGGTGCATTTTCTAGTACCCATCCTTAGATCCAAGTTGCATTTGAATATGGACAGGGATGAGCTTTGTTCTACTTGAATGGAGATTATGTTCTGGAACAATGGTATCCTCTGTAATACATATCTGTCTCTCCACACCATTCTGTTTAGATACATGGACTGAGTATTTATGATGCCTTTACTTGAATGGAGACTCTGTTCTGGAACAGCAGTATCCTCCATGATATATATCTGTGTCTCCACACCATTCTGTTTAGATACCTGGACTGAGTATTTCTGATGCCATTTGGCATGTTGATGTTCAGTAGGGCCATCAAAACTGGGTCAGAAGATGCCTTGTATGCCAGACACAGGCCACCTCTTAGTACTCTGTAGGATACCGAGTACAGTGATAAGGCTTTGAAGTGGTCCATGCACGACCTGCTCTTTAGGACTTGTATCTTTTTAGTAAGGTATCTCTGTGGGCATTCCAGTTGTTGCATGTGTCTGAACAGATACATGCCAAAATGGGCATCATACAAAATGACTGACCTAATGAGGGCTTCATAAAGGGGGCAATAACATCTCTAGATCTAGTCACAATCGATTTTTTCATAAGCTATGCAATACAGAAAGACTTTCTTATGATACTGGGCACATGTTGGTCAAAAGTTAGGTCACTGACTACACAAGTTCTCAAATGCCAAACAACTGGGTCAACTCTCGGGGGGGGGGGGGGTATTGTCAATTTGGTAGTTCCCTGGGGTATACAACTTCCCAAAGGATATGATAATTTTTTTTGGCAATTAGTTTCAATTCATGAATCTGGAACCAGTTGTTGTCTGGGACAAACCTTCCTGTATGATGGTCAAGTCATTTGGGAATTCAATAACTGCTCCTAGCTTGCAGTCATCTCAAACTTAGTAAGCCAAAGCCATTTGGTATTTGCTTTTACTTCCAAAAAGTAGATGCCAAACAGGAAATGCCCCAGCACTGAACCCTGTAGGACTCCATTAGTGACTGGTTCCTATCTAGAGGTAGCCTCCCCCTATTTTGATCTCCTGCATCATGTGAGCCAGTTTGGCAGTCCCACTAGTGATGCAAGGGTTTATTTTCAGTTTATTCAGCTTTTCTACTATACCTGGCTTTGCCAGCTCAAAGTAACATGGTGTGAACTGTTTTACCTTCACCCACTGCTCTGGTTACAAGAGTAAAACAAACAGTGTTATATTTTTGGTCTGTTCCTCATAAGATTTGTGGTTTTCTGGCAAACATATGAGGATTGCAAAACTTAAATAATGATAGATATTTGAGTTTCAGACTTCATATCTTGCTGAAAATGCATGCTAATGCAAAACCTGTTATTCAAGCAACTAAGCATATGAAAACAATGTTGTACTTAAAGGAGAACTGCACCCACAGACTCAAAAACATGTTTATTTAATCATGGTTTGGTGTTTCCTACATTTTGACATCACTCTGGAACTATTTACATGTTTTTCCAATGTCTTTATATGTGATTTCTGAGTCTGACCACATGGGGTCTAGTATCTTGAAGAGATCCTGACTGTTTAGTCTGTTTCTAGGTATCCAACAATGCAGTGCTTGTCTGTAAAAAATTACATCATGCAGGCCTCTTTCTTCCTAAAGCTCCTGTCACTGCATTGATTTTACATACATACACTGCTGTCTTTCAGTCAGTTTTAAGTAACATTTCATGCTGTACAATGACTACTTAAAACACAGTGCAAATGCCACCGAACAGACTTTCAAAGTACTTTTTACTCTCGCTTCTTTTTAGAATGGCTAAACTGCAGTCTTTTCTGAAGTCTGAATTGTACTGTTTTGACTCATCTCCCACAGAGGGCAGGGTTGACCATTAAGCCCAGTCAATGTCAGGTGGGTATGACAGAGGTCTCCTACCTGGGACATAGAGTGGGGAGTGGTAAGATCAGGTCAGAACCTGCCAAAGTGGCAGTCATTCAGGCACGGCCTACCTCTGTTACAAAAAAGCAGGTGAGAGCATTCTTAGGGACAGCAGCGTACTACAGAAGGTTTGTCCACAGTTACAGTACTATAGCTGCTCCCGTCACAGACCTGACAAGGAAAAACAAGCCAGATAAGGTAGTGTGGACCCCAGCATGTGAGCAGGCATTCCAGAAGCTTAAATAAGCTTTGGAAGGACCCCCTGTGTTAGCCAGTCCAGATTACAGCAAAGAATTTGGTGTGCAGGTGGATGTGTCAAACCATGGGGTGGGGGCTGTACTTAGCCAGGTTTCCTCAGAGGGAGAAGAGCACCCAGTGGTATATCTCAGTTGTAAGCTTCAACCCAGGGAGGAATGCTATGCAGCTGTAGAAAAGGAATGCCAAGCCATAGTGTGGGCACTGCAGAAACTTCAGCCTTATCTATATGGAAGGAAATTCACTCTAGTTACAGACCACAACCCCTTAACATGGCTACATTGAGCCAGTCAGAAAAATACCAAGTTACTAAGGTGGAGCCTAGGGTTGCAAGCATATATGACAGTGCAGCACCGCAGAGGGGTTAGCAATGCCAATGCAGATCGGCTCTCAAGACAGGGAATGGGGTAAGGTATTTCCAGATAGGCTCAACCCTCTCAAGCAATGTTTCTCAAGGGTCACTTGAAAAACTAGCTTGAGTTTTCGGGGGGAGGGGGTATGTGACTCTGCCAGCCCAGCTATCTGAAATTTTGTAAATAATTCTGTCATCTGTGAATATTGATATGATTTGTACAGAACTGTATGTTATGCACTGAGCTTCAAGAATGTAACCACAGCATATCCTGCTGGAACATAGAAGATTAACTTACAAAACTTCAAGAAAATAAGTTGAAATTAAGTGCGTTAAGATTGTGCCATAAAAGTGAGTTTCAATGCAGCAAGGAGATATGATGTCTAGAACTAGGATGCTTTCTGCATTGTTTTGCAAGTGTTTTATTGTTTTATGTCTTCCAGCAGTTGCAAATATCTGAAGGTATTCTCACACAGAGATGGGAACTGAAGTCAGGTGACAGAGTGATGTCATCCAAGCTAACCCAGTAGTAATGTTTGATTTTAATTTAAGAACTCTCTCAAAGAGAGACTGTGCATTTTGTATTTTCTCTTGGACCTAGCAAGAACATCCACTCATCATTAACATCTGCACTTGCCTGTCTGTAAGTAAGATTTAGGGCATAGTATCTCTTTTAGATATAGGCAGAATATAGTAAAGATTCGTTTAGATGTTTTCTTTATTTATTTCATACTGTCCTGCAATGTTGTTTTAAAATATGTCCTGTGATTTTTTAATTCTGAAGTAACTGTTTGATTGACTGAGTACTGTCTTGTTCTATTATTTAAACCTATCTTTGGACACCCTCTATAAGGGCCTTATAGTAGCTGATAAGGGTGGGTGGTGGCAGATGGAATTACCTTATAGTCTGGGCAAAAGGGGCGTAGCTAGCAAACCTGTGTCAGCCTTTCCCAGGTGTGTGTGTGTGTGTGTGTTTGCATATCAATCAAATCTCAAAGTGTGTCTGTGTCAGCTACTTGGGCAGGTATATGAAGCACTGGCTGGACAGAGAGTGTGATGAAGGTTTTGGCTTGACTGCTCAGCTGAAAGCTCAACCCTATAGCTGTGCCAGTGGGGAGTCTTATTGGGGATCTGGAGAAAGAGGGAGAAACGAGGCCCAGACCGACTGTGGTCTCTGTGTGCTCTTAAGGGAAATTGTACTTTACTGTGTGTGTACTTGTCATCCTCCCAGTCTGTATGTCCCCAAGTTGATTAATGGGCCAGTGCAGGAGAGTCACACAACCCACCCACATTTTTCTCCTATTTCTCTACTATTTCACCATGTCAGTTATCACCACTCTTCTGAACAACTCTCTCTCCTATTCATTACCCTCTACCTAACCTCCCACTCAAGTACCTTCATCACATCAGACATAACACATTACCCCTCCCCTGCGCTCCCCACTATTACATACCATACACAATCAAATATTAATTTTCACATCTGTTCTAACCTCTACACTAACTAACATATTACTATTCTACTATAAATATGTCCATATCACTAACCTTCCTTCCTATGCAGATTTCTTTCATTGACTAATATCCAAGCTCAAACTCTCTCTTCTTCTACACTCACTAACAGAAATCAAACTCCAGGCTAACAAACATCCTAACCCAAGGCCCACACAGGTACTCCCATTGCCCAGTAACACCCACAACACCTACTAATACTACCCTCCACCTTCCTCCCCTAAAAAACTCCTAGATACCTACACTCTTAATATAGTCATTATTACCAATACATGGCTAAAACCAGACATTAAAGATAAGGAAATACTTAACCAGTGATTATAACGTTATTAGACAAGATAGGCTGAACAAGTGTGGAGGAGCATTGCCATCATGTATAAAAATTTTCTCAAAATTGAAAAATTAATTTGTACTCCCCCAGACCTATCAGAAGCAGAAATTCTAATCACCTGATTTGAAGTAAATCCACATAAAACCATCATTATTATTGCCTCCTGTCTACCACTAGGAAATAATCTACCTACTATTGAAAGTCTTCTATCCTGGGTGGGCATCCTCTACTTTCAACCAAGAAACTACAGTCCTAAGCGATTTCAACTTGGAATGACTATCCTGCTCATCTGACAACCTCTCCAATTTTATCAGTCTATTCAGTTTCACTGAATTCCAGTAGAATCGATAAACACACTAAGAAAGAATTTATTCTAGACTGGATATTAACCAATAAGCCCAACCTTGCCCACCATGCTGGGTGCCTCCCCAATTCTCTCAGTGATCACTCCCCTACCTTTCTACTAAGGAAACACATTCGCTCCCCCTGTAATATCATTTTCAAACACATATAAAAAAAAATAAATAAACTTTTCTCCTATCATCTTAAATTCCCTACTTAAAGACTGCAACTGGTCACCTCTAAAATTGCTCCACCTAGACCAAGCTGTACAATATTTTAATGATACCTTCCTCAATATCCTTAATAACCTCACTCCAACAAGATTAATAAGTTCCAAAGCCAAAAACCTACCTTGGACAACCAAAGATGCTAAATCTCTCATTAAGCAGGGATAGAGCCTGGACTGCTTATCAAACCTCCAAAACCGCAGAAAACCTCACCTCTTATAAACAACTAAGAAACCTAACTAAGAAGCAAAAATCTTATTTTCTAGCCTGTCAGCAAAACCACATAAATAACCCACAACATTTTGGCAAAACATTAAATACCTCCTCAACCCTGGGAAAATCTCAACCCCTGCACCATCTACAACAAATAGCACCAAATGCTTAGCATTCCAATTTAACTCTCATTTCATCATAACTATCACCTCACTTTTAAACAACAACATATCTAACCAACCACTTGCAGGGCCTACCTCTAGTAACTCTTCTCTTTTAAACCCATACAAACCTCATATCAAAAAACTCCTATCAACAGTAAAACCTACCTGTCTAGCAGTTGACCAACTCTCTACTGACTTCTTAAAAACTGCTGCCAGCTTCATCGTCTGTCCCGTATCTATCCTAATCAACTGATCCAATGCAGAACAGTATGTCCTCATACTCTGGAAAATATTCCATATCATCCCGCTCCACAAGGGAGACCCATCTAAAGATCTCTCTAATTATCGGCCCATTGCCATTCTATCACCCCTATCCAAAATCTTAGAGAAATGTATCCATAAACAGATCCTAGACCACCTCACTACAAATAACCTCTTATCTAGTTCATAGCATGGCTTCCGTCCAAACCACAGTACCACCACAGACCTCATAAGTTTCACTAAGTACAACAACCTCCTCAAAAACACATAAATAACCCACAACATTTTGGCAAAACATTAAATACCTCCTCAACCCTGGGAAAATCTCAACCCCTGCACCATCTACAACAAATAGCACCAAATGCTTAGCATTCCAATTTAACTCTCATTTCATCATAACTATCACCTCACTTTTAAACAACAACATATCTAACCAACCACTTGCAGGGCCTACCTCTAGTAACTCTTCTCTTTTAAACCCATACAAACCTCATATCAAAAAACTCCTATCAACAGTAAAACCTACCTGTCTAGCAGTTGACCAACTCTCTACTGACTTCTTAAAAACTGCTGCCAGCTTCATCGTCTGTCCATTATCTATTCTAATCAACTGATCCAATGCAGAACAGTATGTCCTCATACTCTGGAAAATATTCCATATCATCCCGCTCCACAAGGGAGACCCATCTAAAGATCTCTCTAATTATCGCCCATTGCCATTCTATCACCCCTATCCAAAATCTTAGAGAAATGTATCCATAAACAGATCCTAGACCACCTCACTACAAATAACCTCTTATCTAGTTCATAGCATGGCTTCCGTCAAACCACAGTACCACCACAGACCTCATAAGTCTCACTAAGTACAACAACCTCCTCAAAAACACATAAATAACCCACAACATTTTGGCAAAACATTAAATACCTCCTCAACCCTGGGAAAATCTCAACCCCTGCACCATCTACAACAAATAGCACCAAATGCTTAGCATTCCAATTTAACTCTCATTTCATCATAACTATCACCTCACTTTTAAACAACAACATATCTAACCAACCACTTGCAGGGCCTACCTCTAGTAACTCTTCTCTTTTAAACCCATACAAACCTCATATCAAAAAACTCCTATCAACAGTAAAACCTACCTGTCTAGCAGTTGACCAACTCTCTACTGACTTCTTAAAAACTGCTGCCAGCTTCATCGTCTGTCCCGTATCTATCCTAATCAACTGATCCAATGCAGAACAGTATGTCCTCATACTCTGGAAAATATTCCATATCATCCCGCTCCACAAGGGAGACCCATCTAAAGATCTCTCTAATTATCGGCCCATTGCCATTCTATCACCCCTATCCAAAATCTTAGAGAAATGTATCCATAAACAGATCCTAGACCACCTCACTACAAATAACCTCTTATCTAGTTCATAGCATGGCTTCCGTCCAAACCACAGTACATCCACAGACCTCATAAGTTTCACTAAGTACAACAACCTCCTCAAAAACAATGGACAACTAGTCTCTACTATATTCCTTTATATGTTCAAAGCTTTTGATACAGTATCCCACCAACTACTACTCAATACTCTAGCCTCCTTCAACCTCAAATCTACAGCTCTCAACTGGTTCTTTAGCTATCTTACTAATCGACAACAGGCAGCTAAATGGGATAATAAAAACTCCCCACACTCCTCCCAGTCTCTGTTGGAGTTCCTCAGGGTTCCATCCTTGGCCCTGTCCTTTTTATTATACTCACAAATAATCTAAACACTGCTAATAAATCTGCTTCTATCATTCAATATGCTGACGATGCTACTCTTATTTGCTCTGCACCCACACCCTAAGGTCTCCAGGATAAACTTCAAAAAACATTTCTAGATACTGAAAATTACCTAAATGAAATTCAACTCATCCTAAACCCAAACAAAAAAAATAATGATCTTCTCCAAGAGGAAATCCAAAGCAAACCCAACCCCTCTGTCCATCTACTCCACTAATATCACTATAATAGAACCAGTTAACCAAACACAACTACTTGGTGTCACAATACACAACAACCTAACATTCGATAAACACAAATCACTCACAATTTAAAAAGTTCACATCAAACTTGGTGCACTATATAGGGCCAAACCATACCTCACTCAAAACAACAAACTAGCCACAGCCAGATCCCACCACCTATCTACTCTCCTCTACTCTTCTCAAATTTTCACTAACCTGCGCATGTCTGATTTACAATTACTTAAATAAAATAGCAGAATTTGCTGCTGATACACCCAACAGGACCTATCATTCCCTTGCATTTCAAAAACTACACTGGCTTGAATTTCTCAATCTGTTATCGGCCAATCAGCTTACCACTGCCCACTCCATTATCCACAAACCTGAAAACTGCCCTGCACTCTCCAACCTAGTGCAACTAAATACCAGCCTCAAGACTGTTAGATCATCTTACAGTCTCATAGTCTCATACTTACTTTGGTAACTCTCTCTCTTCTCCTATAAAGTAGCCAAACAGTGGAACCTAATACCCTAGAATATCCTAAAAAACACAGACGGTCATAGCTTCACACAACTAAAGGTATACCTTACTCAACAATGGCTATGCTCCTGTAATACTCCTGGCTAGTTTCTCATGCCATCAATCAAATGTTTCTTGTCTGCTATCTTCTCCTTGTCTTACTTCTACCAAATGAAAATGCCACAATCGTTTATTTTACTTATGCATCTAATGAACTTCATATTACTGTTTGTAGTAAGGCTTAGGAAATGTAATGTTTTCTGTTTACATTCTTTTTTTTGTAAATTGTGACTGTAGGCAGCTGTTAAACATTTTGTATATTCTTTGTAAATCTTTGTAAAATTTTTGTAATCTTCTTGTAGTATTTATTGTGGAGCTTTTCTCCCTGGGTCTCTGCTGAAAATGGGCTACTTGCCCAGCTGGATACTACTAGGTTAACAAATGTAAAATAAAATAAAATAAAATAAATAAATAAAAAATATCCCTTGAACTATGAGATTTTGAGGTTTAAATAAGAACTGTGAGCAAAAGCTGTTTCAAGCTCAACCTGTTGCATTTTTTTTCATTTGTTCAATTAAATAAAAGTGAAGGACAACAAAAACTAGGCAACTTGAAAAATAACAATAATACATTACATAGCTGAAGGCAAGCCTTAATAACATTTTTATAAGCAAAATAAAAACCACACAGTATTTTATTATGCTTTTAAATTAATGTTTCTTGCATGACTTTAAAAATCTAACAAAATTGGAGCCAACTTGCAGTAATGAAAAAAATGAGGAAAAAAGACTTTTAAGGCAAGGAAAAAACTGTATAAACACTAACAACAGAGTCAAAGTCATTCCAGTTTCTTGTCTGCATTAAGTTATATTTTGTCACCATCATCACTGTCATTATTATTTTTACTGTTATTACTTCATAACTGACTGCCCAGATTGTACCTGGGTGGGCTGCTGCCACTTCAGTTGAGGTCCACAATCCATAGACCTGCACTGACATGTTGAAAACCATAAACCATCAGAATCTGGAATGAAACAATGAAATGTCAGCTGTAAAATGCTAAGTGCTTTCATTCCTTCATTACCAAACACAGAACAAAAATGCTTAATCTTTTTTACAACTGACACTTCGTTGTTTCATTCCAACTTCTGATAGTTTATATTAAAGGACAACAATGGGATTCTATTATTAAATGCTCAACTGCTCTGGCGATTTTCTCCCTATTTACTGTCACTGTTGAAAATAAACAACAATACAGCATTTAAAATATTTCAAGTTGATTATTTCTCCCCACTAGAACAGTACCTTACTGTACTGTGGTGGTTTTACTTTCAAAGAACTTTTATCCAGCCCTGGAAAAGTGTGCTGCAGTTTCCAATTCACTGATGTCATCAATGCCAATGAATACAGGTAGTTTTCTGGCCAATTCCCTCCCCACACAACAACCATCCTAAAAACTCACCCATGCTGTGATGTCACAGCTCCCTGGTCCTTCCCCTACCCATACAGAAAGTAAAGGCTAGAACAAAGAAACAGTACAAGTCAAGTCTCCTGCTGTGAGCTGTCAATCACAGCAGGTAACAGCTCAAATTACCCTTAGCACTTTGACAGCTAGGGAAGTTAGGTGTGAAGGGGGATGGGAGATGAGTGAAAATAGTACAATTCAGGCTTCACAAGACTGTAATTTAGCCATTCTAAAAAGAAGCAGCAGTAAAAACAGTTTGAAAGTCTGCTCTGTGGCATTTGCACTGTCTGTGTTTTAAGTAGTCACTGAAACTCATTAAATGTTACTTAAAACTGACTGAAAGACAGCAGTGTATACATGTAAAAGCAATGCAGTGACAGGAACTTTAGGAAGAAAGAGGCCTGCATGATGTAATTTTTACAGACAAGCACTGCATTGTGGAATCTCTGATCAGTATTAGCAAAAAACTATGGGCACTCATAAAATAAAAAAGGCCAGCTTAGAGAGAAAAATTGCACAGGACACTAAGGATAATCACAAGGCTTTCTTTAGTTATGTTAGGAACCTGGGTGGGAATTCCCAGATATGCTCAGAATTAGTCCAAAATGACAAAAAATACACCGAGCCCACAGACATTGCCAACATCCTAGCTGACAGGTTCAGTGCAAACTTCTACCCCCCCACCAAAAGGGCAAATATCTATCCCAACAGAGTGCTACCCCCCTGACATCTCAGATGCTCAGGTAAGAGCCGCCCTCTCCAAAGCAAAAAACACAGCATCAATGGGACCAGATGGTATCCCGGGCTGCGTCCTACATGAACTCCAAGAAGAGCTAAACCCAAACATAAAACTACTGTTCAATCTTAGCCTTACTACAGGATATGTACCCAAAGAGTGGCATACAGCAACAGTGGTCCCTCTCCACAAAAGTGGTGCCTCAACGGATCCTGGAAACTATCGCCCCATAAGCCTGACTAGCTTGGTCTGCAAAGCTATAGAAAGGATCATCATGGACCTCATAAATAAAGATATTGGGGACCTACAGACACTGGATCCTACCCAGTTTGGCTTTGTTAAGGGCAGATCCTGCCTCTTAAACCTGGTTGATTTCTTTGAAACAGGCACCAAGGCCATTGACGAGGGGAAGGTGGTCCACACAGCCTACCTGGACCTCGCAAAAGCCTTCGATACAATACCCCACTCGGGTATTATAGATAAGCTCACCAGCTTAAATATAAACCTCTATGTCACTAGATGGGTTGAAAACTGGCACAAGGACAGAACCCACATGGTTAGAATTGTTGGAGCCATGCCAGACTCCAAACCAGTTACAAGTGGCATCCCACAAGGCTCAGTCCTGGGACCTCTCTTGTTCGGTATATATTTCTTGGCAGTACAGGCCAAGACGGAAGGACTGTGGCTGACCAAGTTCGCAGATGACTGCAAACTGGGTGCCATAATCAACTCTCCAGCCGACACAAGCATCCTCCAAAAGGGCCTCATAGAAACAGACAACTGGTGCCAGAGCCATGGCCTCAAGCTAAACGCCAAAAAGTGTATAGTCATCCCCTTTGGCAAAAACAAAGTGCCCACAAATTACCACATAGGTGGTAATCCATTAAGTACAGAAGACGTCATTAGGGACCTGGGGACCCAAGTTGATAGCAATCTCTCATCTGACAACCACGTGGCAATTCCCAGATATGCTCAGAATTAGTCCAAAATGACAAAAAATACACCGAGCCCACAGACATTGCCAACATCCTAGCTGACAGGTTCAGTGCAAACTTCTCCCCCCCACCAAAAGGGCAAATATCTATCCCAACAGAGTGCTGTATTATACAAAGAATATAATTTAATACAATCAGGAGGGTGAATCAAAGAACACATGTTTGTATGCATGGCCCCAAAAGTACCTCACCAAGAGGATCAAAGGGCTCAAACAGATGCCATATGCTGCCCGGTTAAAGAAACTCCAGCTCTACTCAGTGGCATACCGCCTGCTCAGAGGCGATCTGTGCCTGACATATAAAGCCATGTCCAACCCGGAATTAATGGACATGCTGCACCTCAGAAAATCCAAATCCCATCGAGCTACGCGCTCAAGAGACTTCAACCTCAGCACTGAAATAAATAGGACATGCTGGAGGGACAGATTCATAACCCAAAGGCTCCCTTCACTCTGGAATAAAATCCCAGTCCAGGTTAGGCAGAGTCCCACATTGACTCTCTTCAAGAGGAATCTTGATGAGTGGATGGGAGATCGTAGGTTTACCCTGGCTATCACTTCTGTGTCACTGTTAGACAGAGGCACAGTATACTAACCTCAAAAAAAGGCATAGCAAAATTAATTTAAAATGGGTGGCGAAAGCCAAACACACTCTGGCTAGGCTTATAAATGCCCTAGGGCAGATAGCCTAGTATGAACCTATGAATACCTAGAAGCAGAGTAAACAATCAGAATTACTTCAAAATGCCAGACCCACATGTGGTCAGACTCAGAAATTACTTCTAAAATACTTAAAACCTGTAAATAGTCCCAGAGTGGTGTTAAAATGTAGAAAACACCAAACCATGATGAAATAAACATGTTTTCTGAGTCTGAGGGTGCGGCTCTCCTTTAAATAACAGTGCTAAATACCAGAGCTGGACCATGGTCAAATGGGGCACAAGCAGTGTATTAGATTAAGGCCCCCCCCAGAGCAGCCCCTCCTGCAGCAACCCCCTACCCTCCAGCAGCAGCCTCCTCCCTAGACATTCCAGTGTTCCATTACTTGGTTATTTCTCCCCATTTACCATAAACACTGTTCAAACCTGTCAGTGTGCATATTGTTTTCTTATTTACTTCTACAGTGATTACAGATATTGAAAAAAAGCACAAACAGTGATAGCCATTTGCAAAACAAACAATACAGTCTCACAATGAAAACAGACTTGGCATAAGCAGCAAACCTCTCTACCCTTGAAACTCAGATTCATTGAAGCGACATGAAAACCCATCTTCAAAGAAAATTCATCTAGCCATTGGAGGATTAAGTTTACCTTTGGTCTGTTTTGAAACCATAGGCTCTTTGCACACATTTTTAGGGCCATGCATACAAACATGTATTCTTTGATTCACCCTCCTGATTGTATTAAATTATATTCTTTGTATAATACAGCACTTGTTATAATGTTTTAAATTTGTAGTTTTGAACATTCTTCTAAGCAATGAAACAAAATGTATGAACCAATAATGACAAAACTACGCATTGCAGAAAATTTCAACCATTAAGACCACTCAAACGACTGTCATTACAATCCACCAATATCACTCAATCAGTCATGAGGTGCTTGGGCACCCAGGTTGATAGAAACCTGACTTTTGACCACCATGTTGTCTCTGTTGTACGGAAAGCTTTTTACATGGACCACCTCATTAGTAAAGGTATCATCCAGGGACAAGGAGGTCATAACATCCCTTTATTCCTCCTTTACAAGAGCAATTATTGAGTGCAACGTCCTTTCTGGCATGTGCCTCAGCAAAATACCATGCCAAAAGAAAGACTACAACCACTTCTGACAAAAAAGGTCAAAGGACTGCGTTCACTTAGTTATCCAAACAGACTAAAAAACTTCTTGCTTTCCTCTGTCTCTCACTGGCCCTTATAAATTTCATCACTGGCTTACTTTCCAGGCTAAGAAAGATCCTGCCTTAATGGACTTTCTCCACCTCAGAAATACTGGTTATATTTAAAATGCTCACTACAAAGATCACAGTCTTCACTGCAACATAAACAAGCCACTTTGTATGGACAGGTTCTTGACACAAAATCCTTCAACTTTTGTAAAAAGCTCCTCTCATTATCAAACAAAGTACTTCAGCAACACGACAACTGGATGGATAGCCATAAATGTACTCCTTGAGTAAGTAGTATAGCCTTCATCAAACCGGATGGAAAATCCACATACTAAACTTTCCTAGCTGGATGGTTAAGATCTAATATTGGTTACTCAAGTATACTTGCCCAAGAAGAGGGGCCTATTTAACTAAGAATTCTATTTGCAAAAATATATTCAGTATACATATTAAATCTCTCTCTCTTACACACACAAAAGGAGCCCCTACTTGTAAAATAGGCAACCTCAGTAATCACATGGCACAGACTCACTGAATGAAACTGGCTGGAAGTCAAAATATCTGAAAAAAAAGACGGATTCATCCATGCAATTTCCCACCACCAAAAGGACCATCAATAAATCAACAAACAACTGCTCAGCAAAAAGTAAATCAATAAGAAATCCATAAACTCTCTAAGATCGTACTACATACTGGAGTAAACATATAACTTTCGACCAATCTAAAGCCATTTTACATTCAGACATTTTAATTTGTGCAGACGTTATTCACAGACTGACAGTTTACTAGGCTGTAATGCTGACCTTTGCTTTTGAAAAAAAAACTAATTCCCAGACTTTGTCAATAGCTCAAAGTCCAGGGAGGATTATTTTTTTTTATTATGTATTTATTTATTTTTGGAAAACATCTTTAAAACTGTTAAACTGATCACACACCCAGAAACACAGAAAAGTTATTGTGATAAGTAAACCACAGACTGCTGCAAGAAATCAAAGTCACATTAGCACTCTATACTTACGTCCGAACCAATGAAGCATACCTGTCAATTCCAAAAGAATTAAAGTAGCTTAATAAGAAAGTTATTTGCAAGGTTACATGGCAGTTTATATTGGAAATAAGCAGAGATATTAAAAAAGCTCTGCTTCTCATAATTATGCTAAAAAAAGTCTTCCAAGGTAAATACAACCTTCTAATTTAGCATGGAACCATACCTCTCAACCTTAGAGCAAGAAATCTGGACAAAGCGAAAAATAAAAGTGTGACACAGGCTCAAAACTAGTTATGCATCACAGACACCATTGAAACATGTATAATGTATAATATTTCTATCCTATCATTGTCAGTTAAGCATTATATGGCTCATTCAATCCTGCCTTCTTTTGCAACAAAGAAAACCATGCTTTGAAATGACAAATGCATTAAAAATAATAAAACATCTACATCCTGCAACTTCCTACCTGCAAACAACCACAGAGCTTTCACTTTTCCAAGAAGTGCATAGTGGCTGAACTGTTTGTAGGCACACTTCAGCAAATTTAGTGTATGCTTTCTTTATTTTTCTTCCGGTAAAGTTGGCAATAGGAAATGGCTAGCTAGTATACTGGTTACGATTGGACAAGCAACTGTAAGAAGGTTAAGGCAAATCATGAGCAAATTCATCATTGTATGGGAAAGAATGGGTGGAAAGAACTGAGTGGATGTGGCACTGTTTAAACAGAGTTATGATACGTTTTATTTTAATCAGTTCAAATAATATAGTGATAGTTTGTGAAAGAGGTATGTTTATGCAGTGGGTTTGTATGGGCTGGGGTCATGCTTTTTTAGTGGTGTGGCTAATGCAGAATAGAGTCTTTCACCTTCAACAACCTCTGGGCCAATAGCTTACTTCAGATATAGATGCCATCAAGCCAGTGGGAGAGACTGACCATTACTTAAAGCCTACCAGGTAAGAGTTTTATATTCATATATCTATACATACAGATTGCTAGGAGGAGAGGGCTTTTGTTATGCATTTATTTGTATTTGTTAACTGTGATTGAGCACTCATCCATATAGACCAGTTTGGGAATTGTTATGGCTAGGCTTACATAGGCCCTAGGTCCGATAGCCTAGTACCAACCTATGAACTAGGGCTGCTTACTTCCCCAGAATGACACCTCTCCCTAATTAAGTCTAATGGTATACAATCTACCAGGATCTGGACTACCTGAAATAAATTAAATTATGGCCTGTAAATTTCAAGTGCACTTTGTTTAATTAAACTATATTTCAAAGCCCACTTGCTGTATTTTTTCAGTAACACCCCAATATCCATTTCCAGGTCACTTTACAAGACATTGGCAGTGGTAGACTTGGCATCCTCCAGATCCCTACAGGACCACATTCATACTGCTAACATTGTCCATTAAATGTAAATATCCATCCACTGTGAAGTGGCAAGAAGCTATGTCTTAAAAAATCTACTTTTGGCATGCCTAGTACCCAAAAATCAGATTTTGAAACAAAGAAACATATTCTCCACAGTCTGCAAGTCTCTTTCTTTAATAATCATCTACTGTTGCAGCACTCCCAACACAAACACACATACACACCAAAACCTCCAACATTTAAAAAAATGACAGTGCCCACCTGATTTGCCAAGTATTGATCCACCAAAGATATGCTTACTGTCGTCCAATCTACCACTGCTTAGAGTGCCCCAATGATAAAACAGTGCTGGGTGCTCTTTTGTTTGTCAAAAAAAAAAAAAAAAAAAAAAAACAATAAACTTTATATGCTACAGCCCCACATTAGTCAATCCACTACTGACCCATTAACCCTACGCTGCTGTCTCATTCTTACTCCCTGGAACTACATTACCTTGCATGACTACTTTTATTTCCTAAGCAAAAGACACAAATTGGAAGATGAGGCAAAAATTCAGACATTCTTCAAAAATCCATACAGTTGAGAGTTATGATTTCATATTCAATACAACACTCTCCCTGTCAGGAAAGCTGCAATTTAATGAAAGTGCACTTTTAATGTAGGATATATTTGTGAGCTAACTTACTTGTGTTCAGTAGGTAGACTGATCGTCGTTAGCCTCTGTGCATGTGTCTCTCTCTGCCTGTCATGCACACATGAACACACACACACATAAATACACACACACACACTCACTCTACTTCTACTTTCACACAAACATTCTGCTTTCATGCATGCACTCACTCACTTACTCCATACTTACCTATTAACACAGGTTAAGTGCTGTCCCTTTCAAAGGCAATGGCGGCAAATCCATATACGAGTCCCTCTTTACCAAGAACACACACACTGATTCTTTGGCACAAAATAATGGCGCGAACACACAGACCCTTCTTTGGAGCAAAAAAAAAAAAATCAAAACTAGAAGGATACTTTGGTGCATCTGCTCACCGATGTTAGAGTTTCAGGTCACGGGCGCGAAAAACACAAAGTGTTTTGGGGCATGCGTACATCGATGTTGGAGTTAGAGGTAGAGGGCCGCATGGAAGAGCTCTGAGGGCCGCAGGTTGGACACGTCTAGATTAGACAAAAGGTTTGAAGAAATTCAGTGTACAGCATTCTGGCAGGTTGCTGAGAAAATTGCCAAACATATATTTACATCTACTTTTACTGATTAGGGAAAATAAACTAAAATCGCAGTTTGAGATAAATTTAGTAATCACTGTCATCCCATAAAGACTCTGCATTTTAGATAGTGTTCCTTATACAGCACAAGGTATTATATAGACTATGAATATATCTGATATTCAGCAATGGAATAGAACTAAATACACAAATTTGAGCAGCTGAATGATTTTATTAACAAGAGCTAAAATAATTTGTGGTAAAAGAAATGGTGAAATAATTGACCTTATAAAAATCTGTGGTTGTGCCAAAACATGTGAAATGTGTGAAATTAGTAGTGCACAGTTTAAATACTAATACAAAAAAATAAAATTTGAGACAAATAGTTAAGAAAAAATTAAAAATAAAAGCATAACCCACCTACAGAACATTAAGAAATAACAAGAATTTTATTCTCACCAAGTTTCAAAATGAACTTAAGGCATGCAACTGGTCAGTACTAAAAAGTCTCCCCTAGATGAAGCAGTAGCATACTTTAACATCAAATTCCTTGCTATTCTTAACTCCCATGCTCCCAGCCGCTCTATTAGAACCAAAGTTAATATTGCACCATGTCTTTCTAAAGATACCAAAACCAAAATTTCATTCACAAACAAAGCATGGGCCACCTACCGAAAAACAAAAGCCCCACTTGATCAACTAAGATTCAGACAGCTAAGGAATGACGCCAAAAAATCCATAACCTTAGACAAAAAGTACTACTACCATCCACTGCAAAAACACCAAAACAAACCTCAAAAGTTCTGGGCAGGAATAAACAAACTACTCCACCCAGGCCAAACCACCACTCCACCCCCCTCAGCTTCCCAATAAAAATCCCCACTAGACATTGCTAATAACTTTAACAGCTTCTTCACAGAGAATATCCAGTCTCTAGCCAGCCAACTCTCTCCCAGTAGCTCTAATTCTAATGCAGCCACACCCAGTACCTAAACATACTTTACCTTCCAACCTGTTCCTACTCAACTTATTCATGCCCTACTTAAAAAACTAAGACCTACTACCCTGGCTGCCGACCTCCTCCCGGCAGACTATCTGCAAAAGGCTGCTGACACCATAGCATACCGCATCTCAATCTTGATCAACAGATCCCACTATATGGAAAATCTCCCATGTCATACCTCTTCATAAAAGAGGCAGTTCTACTGAACTGTCAAACTTTAGACCCATAGGTATTCTGTCACCTCTAGCTAAAATTATGGAGAAGTGTGCACACATACAGCTCATGCACTACCTCACACAGGACAAGCTGTTGTCCAACTTTCAGCATGGCTTTAAGCCACACCACAATACTTCTTCCCCCCTCCTCTATTTCCCTAATGTCATTAACCACAACCACAATAATAATAAACTATCCTCAGCACTCCTTCTAGATCTATCCAAGGCTTTTGACATGGTTGACCACAAAACGCTTATAAATACCTTGAAGGCCATCTCCTTAAACAACCATGCACTCCAGTGGTTTCAATACTACCTGCAGCGCAGGAAACAGGCAGTCCTATGGCAGGACAAGCTATCATCTCACCTACCCATCACATTAGGAGTCCCCCAGGGCTCGATACTAGGATACCTTCTTTTCTCCATCTTTATCAACGACCTTCATTCGGTCATCCTAGATGCTACCTGCATTCAATATGCAGATAACTCCACCATGATTTATTCTGACACTTCACCAGCTACTTTATTCACATTAACCCAAAATACCTTGAATACAGTGGAAAAATTGCTCTTCAATCAACATCTAATCCTAAACGCCAACAAAACTAAGCTGCTCCTCTTCTCCCCCACACGCAGGACCCCCCTGCCATCCTTCAACATAGCCACTAACAACGGCACTATCATCTCCCCAGAAGCCCAAACTAAACTACTGGGTGTCATAGTTGATAACCTGAAGTTTGATGCGCATATCAATCAAACTATCAAAACCATTAATAAAAAACTTGTCTCTCTTTACGGAATCAAAGCTTTCCTTACCCCACTTGCTAGAACTGCAATTGCCTGTTCCCATCTACTATCAATTCTTCTCTATGCCTCACCTCAATTCTCCAACTTAAACAAAACAGATCTTAATAAACTATCATCCTACTATAACCACATTGCCAGATTTGCTACTGGCACAGCCTACTGGACACACCACTGTCACAACCTAAATCGCCTAGGATGGCTTGAACTGCCTAGCCTACTGCTGTTCAACCAGCTAATAGTGTCACATAAAGTCCTTTACCAACCAGAAAATACACCTGCACTAAAAAATATTATCAGCACCTGGCCACTGCGATCATCCACTAGACTCTTAGTTCAAACATACAAATCCAACTACTCAACAGGGCACTCTCTGCCAACTCTGTTGGAAAAACATGGAACAGACTCCCAGCTGACTTGACCCTAGGACCCTCACTAACTCAATTCAAAAACAAACTCAAGAAATACTTCATAACTCATTGGTTATGTCTTGCACTAACCCCGACTAGTGACCTCTCTATTACTTAGAAGTAGTTGAAGGTAAGGCACCTAACTTTTTTCTACCACACCATTTCAGGAAGGGTCAATTATATAACTTCTGCTCAATGTGTCTTAAACCTGAATGTAATGTTATGTATATATAACTCTGAAAATAATGTTATGTTTTGTAAAGTGCTTTATAATAAGTTAGTACAATATGTGCTAAATTTTGGTATTGCTTATGACTGTAATCTGCTTGAAACTAGCATTTACTAAATGTTCAATGTGTATTATTATCTTGGAGCTTTTCTCCCCGGGCCACCGCTGAAAATGGACATATATCCAGTTGGACTATCCCGGGTCAACAAATGTAAAATAAATAAAATAAATAATTTGTTGTAAAATTAACTGATATAAATGAGAAAGCCATAAGACAATGTATTGTGACAAAGAAGTGATCCAAGATGGCAGTTCTCACATCAACGTAATGAAGACTTGCAAAAAGTATAAGCATGACAGGAGGCATTGCCTAGCTTTTAATTAATACCTCAGATACTGTGTTAGAAAATGGCACTTCAATACAATATATAAATTCAAAAACACAGGTACAAAGGAATTGACATACTGAAGAGAAACATGAAAATGAATTCTACTGAAAAGACCTGATACAGCAGTATATGAAATGCATCGGAAACAGTGAAACTGGAGTGTAAGGCTGATTACAGACAAAAAAAATACTAATTATTATTAGGCAGAATGTGGAATTTAAACTGGATACAAGGACAGGATGTAACAGAAAATATTTGTAAAGCTTTGAGGCTGGAAATACAATTAGATCAGAAGCTGGTAAAATGTCAGTACACAAATAAAAAGTTCAGTCTTCTTTTTCAATTAGTCATACTTAAAGAAGTAATTTTCCTTAATATTTTTGGTTGTGTAACTTTTGTGAAGCTGGAAATGGTAAAATGAGCATACACTGTAAAAGCAAAGACTGCATGTGTTCAAAATCAAACATGCTGCTAAAGAGATATTTCAGATGCTGTGAAAAGACATAGGGCAGGATTCACGAAGCCTCCGTGTAAGAGTTACAAGTCTTACACGGAGGCTGCAGTTAAACAGTGTGACGTCAGCATGCCATGCATATGCATGAGGGCATGCTGACTCACACCTAAGGCTAACACGGTCCGTGTAAGACAGTAGGGGGCATGTCCGTAGGGCGAACCCTGCTAACGGACATGCCCCCAGAAGAGTAACAGTCCGAAAGTAAACGCTCACGACAGAGTCCGTGTAAATGTCAATAAACACAACACATGCCCCCACAGACTATTAACATAAAATGTAAAAATGAACATGTTATATATTTTTTTATAAGTTTTAAAGATGTTTGCCTGTGAGTGCTCTCGTTTGCGCGGTCGTGCCAGTCGCTTAGCCACAGTTAGCAGTCAGTGGAAAAGCATATAAGAACTAAATATGCAAAGTAAGCCAAGAAGCAATAGAGTAGCAGTAGAGACGTCGGCTGAAGAGGAGGCAGGCATGGTTTGAGCCCCACAACATCAATTTTTATTTTTAGTGAAATAAGTACGAAACAATTCCCTGACATATATGTACATGTATCAAATTATTCTTATGTAAAATGTAATGAAATGGGCCATGTATTATGAAGAAATGTGTGAAAAAAAAAAAAAAACAAATGTCAGAAGTGACCATAGCTGAGCTACACTCTAACAAGCTGAGTATATCTGCCAGTAGGTGAGCAGTGGTTTAACAGGTGTAAAATGAGTGCCCGTAGGTGAGCAGTGGTTTAACAGGTGTAAAATGAGTGCCTGTAGGTGAGCAGTGGTTTAACAGGTGTAAAATGAGTGCCCGGGGTTGAGCAGAGTCCTAACACGCTGAAACTGTGTGCCCGTAGCTGAGCCGAGCGTAATATGCATGCTGACAGCTAAACGGCGCGTAAGCCAGCGTGACCCGTTTGCACGGAGCTGTGCACCACACCAACAAGCTGACGGGCAACGTTGAGCAAGCTGTATCAAAACTGCCTTTACACAGACACACCTTCTAGCCTGTGTAGACAGTCATAAAATATAAAAAGCAATGGCCAGGCTCGAACTCAGGACACCATGCACCATAGTCAAAGTACTGAACCACTAAGCCATGACAGTTGCTCTTAGAAATGCAGTAATAGCATATATATAGGAATGAATGGAAAGAGAAGCATGACAAAGCAGGTTTTGTGAAGCTGATACATTTCCAAAATGGCCAATCACAGATAAGTGCGGGAAAAACGGCATATATAAGCCCCATAGGTGGGAATACACAGCATAATTGATTATGGAACCGATTTGCAGTCAGGATGGCAGGTGTAGGAGAGGGTAATTGCTTCCGAGCACAAAGGTGGGGTGTTGAGGAGTCCAAATATATGGTTTGGCTCCTCGTCCATGATCATGAGGCCCAACTCATGCAGGGCCAGGTCCTGTGGGGAGCATATAGGGCTGAGGCGTGGGACCGGTTGGCACATGATCTCACCAGTGCCACAGGAATACCAAGGACTGGTGAACAGGTCCGTCACCACCATGCGGACCTAAAGAGACGGAAGCAGGACCAACTGAACCGTTGGATCCAGGAGGCCCGACAAATGCCCAACGCCCCACTACTGAGTAAGTTACATGTAATTATTATGTAGAAAGTTAATCTAGCTGATATTATGGAGATGTGTATTCCAATATTACTTCATTTATATCGCAGCTGCAGGTGTCCGTTCCACTAATCGTCGAGCCTATGCCGATAGGCTTGTGCGGTTGCACCACCAGGCAGGTTAGTAATTCTCTCCCTGTAACTGTTAAAAAATAAAAGTATGACAGCTTGCAAAAGAGTACAGTGTAGTCACCTATTAATATAAAGTGCAAGTAACAGTGTAAGAGAGATTCTGCTAGTACTGTGTGATTACATAAGTGTGATGCAGCCTGCAATCCAAAAATAAAAATGAAACAAGTCTGAAATGAAGATGTTCCACCTGTAATATAATAGTACATAACCTGCAGCAGGCTGAAAATTAC
This sequence comes from Protopterus annectens, assembly GCF_019279795.1. NCBI lineage: Eukaryota > Metazoa > Chordata > Ceratodontiformes > Protopteridae > Protopterus > Protopterus annectens. Next base: position 1,153,539,989 of record NC_056739.1, read on the forward strand.
AGCTACATAAGCTGAGTAAAACACATGTGTGAAATATATCCCTGTTTAAATTCTGAAACATGACACAAGTGAGACTGTTGGAAAGGATTGTTATAACTAAGTAAAACATGTCAATAAAGCCTAGAATTAAGTACCATCCTGAATTGTAAAAATAAAACAAGTGAGAGAGTGTGAGAAAGAGGTATAAATCCACCAATAAAGTAGTAATAACTCCTGAATAAAGTATACTGCAGTCAGTACAGAATGAAATGAATGTGACAGGCACAACCAAACAGCAAAATGTGTGGAAAAAAGTACTGAAGCTGGAATGTGTGTCCCAAAATCTGGATATGTTGCTCTTAGTTTGCAATATGCAGACAGTATGGTTGTATGAAATACCAAACATCGACAGTTGTCTAGAGCCATATAAAGCAAATGTAGCAGGATGATGTAGCTGAAAAGAGCCAGATATGAATGTGTATGAATAAAAATGAAATGTATATTGATGTAGCAGTAACATTTCTATCACCAACATGCATAAGTTTACACACAGGAAACTGTAGTCAGACCTGTAGTGTGTATATATCTGCAGCTAGTAGAAATGTACAGCATATGCATAGGTATTTGAAGTTGTTAATGAAATATTTCTTCACCCTACCCTATAACCACAAATAATCCATTCCATGTGAAATGGGTATGTGTATTCACAATTAACTCCCCTGGACAATTGTCCTGTTGGTTCATACATATTTGCATGTATGTTGATGCATGTGCCCTGCTCATACATCCAAACCTGATGGCCTGTTGCCATCACTCAACCCTGCATGTTGTTGGATTGTGTATTGTTGTTCAAATTATGCATGTGTTATGCTTGCTGTTCAACGGCTTGAATTTATGGGTGTTTGGTTAATGGGAATACTAATGCATGCTGTTACAACTAATTGTGAATGGTATTGCACGTTACTAACCCAAACTGTCATTAAATAATGCAAAACATAGGATGACAGGGAAGGCGGGTTCCAGCGGACCCACATCTCCCACCTCAGCTGGCGAGTGCACCTGGCAGTAGTGCCCAGGCCGGACCCTCCTCTGGTGGCCCTGTGCCACCTGTGGGTGGAAGCGCTGCAGGGGATGGGGCTCGTCCCCCCTCTGCAAGCGTGGCCGGAGGAGAACATCCACTCACCCTCCATAGTGTGCGGACTGTGGTGCTTTGGGAGATCCGGCACGCTGTGCTTGGGCCCCTATGCCAGCTTGAGGCACGGGTGGCACAACTCACGGACGTGCCTGCTGCCCATCCTACACAGCCCCCAGCACAGTCCCGTCCTGGGCAGTGAAGGCACAGTGGCAACTGCCCATGGGTGGGGATCTCAGTTCCACTGTTGCCATCTGTGGGCTCATGGGCTCGAGATATCCAAACATCCGTCCCCGTCAATTGTGTAACCCCCCCCCACATGTCATACACCACCCCTGTATGTGTCTTGTTTGTCTTGTCTGTTAACCTCCCCTACCTACCTCCCCAGCTATACCGACTTCCTGTACCTGACATACCACTCTCACCTGAAAAAAAAAAAGGGCACTCTGTACCCACAAAAAAATTACACCCCATACATAGCTGCCCATTTTGCACACATGTCTGCTGGACATGTAAACTGGCAATTACAATTGGCTGTACAACAAATATTATTGTTGTTCTCACACCTCTCTCAGGGGTGGAAGGTTTCAAATTTCACACCAAATTACAAACATATGCACAGCTGTTACTGATGAAGAAATGGGCAGCTATGGGCCTTTCCTACATCCCTCCTGCAAAACCGAGCTTGTTTTCCTACTGTCCTACCCTCTTTGTGCCCCCTTTTTCACCACTTTCCTATCTCCCCATTTTCTTTTCTTTAAAAGAAAATAGTGCGGGTGTGCGCGACAGTAAGCACTTTTAAGCAGTACTAAGCAGGAGTGCGCTTCTGTGCGCTTAGCTAAGCGTATGTGCGTGAAGCTAAGCGGCAGTGCGCATGTGCGAGCTCTGCGCAAACCAGTGCTAACCTGCTTACAACTGCTTAAAAGTGCCTTAGTCACTCTGAATGACAAGGCCTGTAGTTTTCTAAGCAGCAAAATAAAATACCTCCGTCAGTCTCGAACCCAGGACCTTGGAAGCACTAGTCTGCATGACTTACCACTAAGCCATGACTGCTATACAAGTAAATTGTGCTGAAAGAAATATATCATAAAACAGTAGGAATTAATGTAAAGGGAATATAGCAAGTCTAGTACACAAAGCATGTCATGCATATTTACTGTCAAATCTAGTGGATTTGTAAAATAGTACTGTGTGATGAGAAACAGCCATGCTAGTTGGTAGCTACTAGGTAATAATGTCACAGTAGCATCTGGCAAGCCACACACATACTCAGAGCAGGAAAAACACTGCCATAGTTGAATAGTTAAGAGCCCAGACATAGCAACTGTGACTGAGTTACAGGGATGTCCCTGATGTGAAAACAAATGTCAACTGTGCCCCACTGACACCCTGTCAAATGTACTAACAGTAGGCAGAAAGGTGTAACTACACATGCAATGGTAGCTATGAATTACTGAAAGTATGCACCACTTGCACGTCACAAATGGTGTAGTAATACATATGCTCGAAATAACCCACAGTCACAACTGCAGAATATCACAATATTTCATTGGAGTATCCCACTGATATGTACCATTCCATGAGGCTGATAAAAGATGCACCTGAGAGTATCTGAGGCCTGCTCAGCAGCATGATCAAATACCCTTGTAAGTGTCAAGGCCCACACCATGGCCAGACCACACTGCATGCAGTAAAACCCTACCACAACACACACATAGGGAAATGCTGCCCAAATAGATTTAGCAAGCATTACAAGCTGTGAATATAAATGGAAAATAGGAAAGCCATAGCAACACATTAAAGGAAAGACACATACCAGGCATACAAGTAGTGAATGTAAAGGCCAAATATTGAAGCCATAGCAACGGATTGCAAGAGCCACTGCTATATACCAGTTACGCCACAATCCCCACAGGAAAGCACACACACCCATATACACAGTATTACTAGTCGTAGGTGTCAGTTTACATACACACGGAGAAGAGGACACTGGAGGAAGGAATACTCAGCTTACAGAACAACATGCATTGCAGTGTCTACAACACAGCCTGAAATATGAGAGACATACCAACCCTTACACTCACAGAACAGTATCCACAGCAAACCAGCATGGTCCCCACCCTGATAATCTGAAAGGACTACGCCTACCTAACAGACCTTTTTATAGCACTGTCCTGAAATCACAGTGAGAACTGCAATCACTACACAACAGGCTGCATGCAATTAGTAAATGCTGACTAACAACTGGTGCAGAGGCCATCACATGGACATGTGCAGATACCTACAAAAGCATCCTGTACTCCCAGTCCACACATGCAATACTTTCATTGCACCCTCTGGAGGTAGAGACAGAGAGAGAGAGAGAGAGAGAGAGAAAGAGAAAGAGAAATAAATAATAAAAAAAAAAAACAGTAACAACAAAACAAAGAGACTGACAGCAGGCCAAGTAACTGCAAGCCTACGCAAACAGCTGCAACAAACACAGATAATGTAAAGTACTACTATAATAGTCTACATACTGTGAACCCTCCAGATGTGTTATTGGTCTGTATCTATGTATATGAAGATGTGCATAGGGCCGGGGACATACTGCAACTGTCACTGAAGGCTCTACATACATATGTATGTGAAGGTAGCTATGTGCACAATGCAATGTAGGTTGTAGCGCAATGTACAAGTAGGTTGTACAGTAATGGATGTTCATTAGTATGTTACTGTGTGTATACATATGTGGAACTAAAAAGGAGTGTATATATATATATATATATATATATATATATATATATATATATATATCGAGGTATGTATGTATATATATATATATATATATATATATATATATATATATATATATAATATGCATATGTGTATACATAGATAGAGAGGGATGTAGAAATACATAGACATATATAGCTTCACAGTGTCATAGTTTAGTACTACGCTATCTGCAGACAGTGTATAGAATAGATTTAGAAAATTGCGCCTCTGTATAGTAGTGACACAATGAAGACCCCTGTACATAATAGCATTAGTTTACTGTGCCTCTGTCTAGTAGTGACACAGAGATGACCCCTGGTGTAAACCTATGATCTCCCATCCACTCATCAAGAATTCACATGAAGAGTGTCAGTGAGGGTCTCTGCCTAACATGAACTGGGATCCTGTTCCACAGTATGGGAAGCCTCTGAGTTATGGATCTGTCCCTACAGCATGTCCTATTCATATGTGTGCTGAGGTTTAAATCTGTAGCTGTTGTGGTTCTGATGGATTTGGATTGTATGAGGTGGAACATGTTCATCAATTCCTGATTGGACATGGCCTTGTACGTCAGGCACAGATCACCTCTAAGTAGGCGGTATGCTATGGAATAGAGCATGAGTTTCTTTAGTCTGGCAGCATATGACATTTGTTGGAGACCCTTGATCCTCCTGGTGACGTACTTATGGGGTCCCCCTAGCTGTTGCAAGTGCCAAGTGAGGTACATACCAAATGGGACATAGTACACAGTCATGGGCCTGATAAGGGAGGAGTATAGGGGTACAATGACCTCTTTTGATCTGGATGTGAATCCCTTCATGATAAGGTGGGCAAGGTAGGAAGGCTATCCAACCACTTTGGCAACGTGGGTGTCAAATGAGAGGTCAGTATCGATTAGTGTCCCCAGGTCTCTGATTACTTTGTCTGTACTCAGTGGGTTACTGTCTATGTGATAATATGTGGGTACCTTGTCCGTCCGAAAGGGTATGACTATACATTATTTGGCATGCAGTTTAAGGCCATGACTCCGGCACCAGTTGTCGGTTTCAGTGAGGCCTTTCTGTAGGATGTATGTGTCAGCTGGTGTATCGATTATGGCACCTAGTATGCAGTCATCTTTGAACATTGTCAGCCACTACCCTCCCATGTTTGCTTCCACATCTGAGAAATAAATGCCAAACATGAGCGGTCCCAGGACAGAGCCCTGTGGGGCACCACTTGTGACTGGCTCTGAGTCTGACATGGCATCAGTGAGTTTGACTTTAGGGTTTCTATCCGTTAGCCGGTTTGCAACCCATCTTGTGACATATGGATTTACATTTAAGCTGTTGAGCATGTCTATGATGCCAGAGTGGGATATTGTGTCGAAAGCCTTAGCCAAGTCCAGGTAGGCTGTATGGACCACTGTGCCCTCGTCAATGGCTCTAGTGACTGATTTGAAAAGGTCAACCAGGTTCATAAGGCAGGATCTGCCCTCTACAAAGCCGAACTGGGTGGGATCAAGTGTCTGTAAGTCCCCAATGTCTCTGTGTATGAGTTCCATAATGATTCTTTCCATAGCATTGCAGACCAGGCTGGTTAAGCTTGTGGGGCGGTAGTTACCAGGGTCTGCAGAGGTGCCTCCTTTGTGGAGTGGGACTACTGTTGCTGTATGCCAGTGCCCAGGTACATATGCTGTAGTAAGGCTACGGTTAAATAGCATTTTATGTACAGGTTTAGCTCCTCTTGGAGTTCACGTAGCATGCAACCTGCAATACGTTGGGTCCCATTGATGCTGTGTTTACAGCTTTGCTGAGGGCGGTTCTCAGCTGGACATCTGAGATGACAGGGAGGTTACAGTCAGCTGGGATAAGTAATTCCTCATGTGGGGGTGAGGGAGGGGAGAAATCTGCACTGAACCTGTCTGCCAGAATGTTGGCAATATCTGTGTGTTCAGTGTAGCTTTTGTCACTGTGAACTAACTCTGAACATATCTGAGGGTTTCCACCCAGGTGTCTAACATAGCAGAAGAAGGCCTTGTGGTTATCTGTAGTGTCCATAGTGATTTCCCTCTTATTGTTGGCCTTGCATGTTTGTATGAGAGAACATATCTTTCTACTAGTGCTGATCAGACATGCCTTATCTTTATGGAATTCTGCTCTATCGTGCAGTAGCTACCTTCTGTTGTTATACAATTTGTTCATGGATGGGGTCCACCAGACAGGACGCCTGCCTTTGGTGGAGAGGGTCTTGGTTTTATTTGGGATTGCATGATCCATGCATTCTTGGAGATGTCCGTAGAAAGCATTTGTGAAGGAGTCTGCATTGTGGGATGTGGTTTCCACTGACTCAGTGGGCTTAAAGGATACCACCTCAGTTTTAAGAAGTGTAAAGTCGGCATGTGAGAGGTTTCCCACTGTAGTCTTTTGTGTTGTGGGGGGAGGTGGGATATGTATATCCAGGGTGATTAGTCTGTGGTCAGATGTGACTAGTGAGAGGTATACTTCCGGTGTGTAGCACATTGTCCACATGTTTGTGATGATCAGGTCTAATATATTATCTCCCCTTGTGGGAGAGGTGACTAGCTGTTCCATTGCATTTGACTTAGTGAATTCCGGGAACCTTTGGGCTAGGGTGTTTGGGCTAGAATAATGCACCCAGTGTATGTTAGGGTAGTTGAAGTCTCCCAATATGATGGTGTGTTATGGGACATTCATATCCTCCAATGTCTTCAGGAAGGCTGACTGTGGTTCCTGAGATTGGGAGGGTGGTCTGTAACATGCTACCAGTTGTATAGAAGGTTTGCCTACGGTTATTTGCACCTGGATGGTCTCTGATGCTTCATGTGTTGCCACTAACCTGGAGGTGTGGGTGCCCTTCATGAATATGGACACTCCCCCTCCCTTTTTGTTTTGGCCCGAGTTTTGGGGCCAAAAAGCATGATACGAGGTATAGCCTGGTACCACTGGTGTGCTCTCAGGAGCCTTGAACCAGGTTTCACTTACTGCACAGACATCGAGATTGATAGAATATGTACGTACAGATATATGTAATACACACATACATATATAGATACATATGAGTCACCCTGTGTAACTGTTTGTAAGGAGCAGGTACGATAGATCTGACTGACAACAGATATGTCTGTATATGACTATCTCTCTCTCTCTGTCCCACCCCCTCTCACTCTCACAATCCCTCTGTCTCTCTCTCTCTCTCCCCACATCTATATGTATATATCTACATCTATATATATATACATATTATATACATATATACAAACATATATATATATCTATACAGATATAAACATATCAATATATATACATATACATATATACATATACATATATATATATATATATATATATATATATATATATATATATATATATGTATATATATATATGTATATATGTATATATATATATATATATATATATATATATATATATATATATCTATATATATATATATATATATATATATATATATATATATATATATATATATTTATATATACTGTGTGAGGCACATGTGTGCAGTTGTATTGCAACAGGTGCCTGGTGTCAAAGGCATGGATTGAACACCAGTGTGGATACTGGAGTACCATACCCCATTCAAAAACACTGAACCAGTAACCACCACATATGTGCATGCCTGCCCACCACTGCATGTATCAGGGGGGAACAGGGGCAACAAGTGTACAATAGGCTCCCCATTGATATACACAGTGGCACACTAGTCCTGTAATACCTGTACATGGAATGTGTCAGCGGGCATGGTGTGTCAGCTATGGACATGTAGGTCACTGTACCCCTCTACACCCCACAATGTCCTACACGGTATGTACCTCCTATGACAGCTACAGATATGGAGAAGGACACAGATATACGCAAGTAACTGTGTCAATGCACTCAAATACAATACCTATGCAGAGTGACTGACAAGACCACAGAGTGCACACAGACTACCTACATAGAGGTTACCACTGCTGGATATACATAGTTTAGTCACACCCATGACAGTTGTCTAACAACCATGGTAACACCTCCAACATCCACAACACAAATTACCTATGTCTGTCGTCCTTGTCACTGCAGTATAGAGCACATGGTGGAGGTACAGGTCCCTACCCACAGATACGACATACCCTGTAGTAAACCACACAGAATTAAGAAGCAAGGCTCCCCATGAGTAGATGTCAGACATACCCCTACTGAATGTTATGCAGATAGGTAATATGCCATATGAGTCACCCTGTGTAACTGTTTGTAAGGAGCAGGTACGATCATAACACATGTCACAAGGGGCAGGGTAGCATAACAGTATGCTGCTGTAGGCCCAGGGCCAAAAGCACACTACCTACCTAAGACACAATGCACACCCATGAACATGTTGCAAATGAAATATGTGAGGTGGAATGAGTGTGTCAGTGACTGGGTGCATGTTATGTACTGGTGTGATTGCTCACCATGACTGTCTGTCTGTCATGGTAGTGTGTGTCCTTGGTGTGAGGCCAGAGACAGATGTGTGAGGTATTGCGATCAACACATACTACATTGCCATATATTGTGCTGTGTTACCCTGTATGTCACTGTGGTGTAGGTAGGGTTATGGCAAGTAAGAGTAGTGTGCATTACCAGTGAAATATGTAACATGCATTGTGTGCAGTGCATGGGCTGATAATGTTCCCCATACAGTACCTTGATACACACCCCCAGTGTGAGGTTGTGCATTGTACCTGAACCAGTGTGCTGACTGCTGCAGTATACTAGTCTGTCGTATGGAGTGTGCCAGGTACTGTTGCAAAGTTGTTGGATGAGCACTGATATCTGGTCATTTACATGTGTATCCCCCAATAGACAGACAGATGCTATATATGGTGGTTACGTTATATCACTACAGTCGAGTATTATGTGTATTATGTGTGCCATAGTTTGCTGACAGATATTGCTGACATATTTTCCTTCTTTTCAGGGCTATGGTTCACCAGCGGAACCCTGTGTTCTCTGCTGCAGAGGAGGAAGAGATACACCAGAGCCTAGTGTGGGATTTCGCAATACTCTTTTCCCTCACCAGCCAGAACCAGCAGGAGAGGGCTGCACTGTGGCAAGACCTGGTCCGTCGGGTAAATGACATAGGCACACATAACCAGACATATGAGCAGGTACGCCATCACTGCAGTGATTTAATTAGAAATGTCCATCAGCGTGCGTCGGATATCCACAGGCAGCAGCTTACCACAGGTGGTGGGGTGTCTAGACATCCCCCCTCACCAAACTGCAGGGACTACTCCTAAGTGTTGTGGCTCCAGCCCAACAGCAACAGCAGCAGCATACATGTGTAATGATGGACGCTGGAGCCACCCAGCAGCAGGACACGGAGCATGCAGGTAACATGCCATGTGTATAGTTGACCGTTCTGTACACTGTTAGGTTATGCATGTGTGAGGTGTGTCCTCATTTTGTGGCTGTAATCTTGGTAATTATTGTGCAAGAGTGATATTCTCAATATCAGCAGTAGACCTGTGGAAGCTAACTGTTGCACTACTGAACTGTATCATACCCACAGTATCAATGGCATAGTTGTGCCCACTGACAATAAATGTCTCATTTCTGCAGGTCCCTCTGGTGTAAAAGCAAGGCAGCCTATCCATGCTGGTGAGTGTGTAATACCATTACCTTCAATACTCCTGATACTAACAGTAATAATAGGCTGAAGCAGTAGTGCTATGTGTTTGATTGCAGGTGTGTTTGTGTGTTGATATCTCATATACTGAGGTGTGTGCATGTGTGCATGTGCCCATTGTGTGCATGTGTGCATGTGCCCATGTGTGTCCATGTGCCCATGTGTGCATGTGCGCATGTGCCCATGTGTGCATGTGCCCATGTGTGCATGTGTGCATATGTGCATGTGCGCATGTGTGCATGTGTGTATCAGTGGTGACATTGTGTACATATTATAAACTGTGTTTCCTGTCTTACTCCCACAGGTTCTGGTGCTGCTCTGGTGTTGTGCAGCAGGGAACCTGAATCAGCTGCTGTGGATAGTGATAATGATGATACCTGTGTAATGGCACAGGTAGGTGTGCCAGGGTCTGCCATTGGTCAGCCAATTGACACTACACAGCTGTCGACCCCATCATTACGCACAGTCATCCTGCCAATACATCCTTTGTCAACAATGTCCCTAGGTGATGGACAGGATACAGTGGGCACTGACCAGGGTAATATGGTATCGGTGGCACATGCATCCCCACACAGCAGCCATGGCCAGGGTCCTGACATGGTACCACACAGGCAGACATCCAGGGGTTCTCCTGGGAGCATCCGTGGGTGTACCGCCCCTGTCAGACATGCCCACAGAGGTCTTTCAACCTCAGCTATGTTTCGGGCTGTAATGCAGGCACAGTCACATATGGAATGGTACAGCAGACAGGATCTGAGGGAGCTGAGAGCATGTCGCACAGCTATGAGTGACAGTATGCGTAATGTTGCGGCTGCCATCCGTAACTTCACCGAGGTCATTGACAGACGTTGGGGGACACATTAGATCTGTTCCACAACTACATGTCCATGAGCCAGGGCAATGGTGGATGGTTGAGGCGTCGACGTGGCCGTATGCCAGCAACAGCAGCAGCTGGCAGCCGTGGCGGACGACAACAGGCCCGCGGCCGCTCACATAGTGCCAGCAGCAGCCCCAGCAATGCTGGGTCTGTGCTGTCATCAGACCGCCCCAGGAGACCACGTGCACGTGGCGCTGGACAGTCCCAACAGGGACCTGTCTCCAGTCACCAACCACCTGCTTCTGATGACAGTACCCAGTCTGTCTTAGTACCTGATATGGTCCGTAACACCCCTGCCAGGCACAGGTACCATGTCCGTGGCCACAGACAGTGATCTGTATGACCTGGCAGGTACAGTCTGCGGCTATCCACAAACACCTGTATATGGCAGCCATGAGGTGGGACTGTGTGCATGCATACACACATTGATAACACCTAGGGCTACCGCATACACGCACACACTGCATCAACATTGCTCCATCTTGTACTGCTGTCGCTCACCAACACACACACACCGACATGTCAATTGGTTGTATCAGCGGCAGACTCAGGCATACCAGGTACACACCCTGTGCATATGATGAAACTGTGCCACCTCCTGCAATCTGTAACATCGGTGCAGGAACAGATTAACATGGTGCTGATGCACAGGTTGACTACATAGAAGTGTTGTAATAGTATGATGTTGACAACAGTACAGTGTAATGATATCATTGTGGGTATATACCAGCATGCCTGATGCAGTTACAGTATGAATGTCATTGTATTGTTTTGTACACCCATAGTAATTACCATAGTGTACTGTCTGCACATGTTTGCATACTGGTGGTGAGGTTGTCAAGAGATGGCCACCTACATAGGTAGCACAGGGGATACGAAAAATTACATATTGATACTCAATGATGGTCATGTCAACTGCAAGTTGCATGCTGTCCACACTCGACTCTGCAATGAGGATGTTTGAGGATGCTGATATCTGTGCAGTACTACACAACAGGTTCAAGGCTCACAAGAGCACACTAGCACTACAAAGTCACACCTCATACCATGCATGACAGCACCAAAACACAGAACTAACTATGACAGGAGGGAGAGTCTCCATACAAGTCAAGGATACTGTGGTGCCAGGACAGGTAGCATACATCATACTAAGTCTGGAACTGCTGAGTGAGGGCTCAGTGTCTGTTATTTGAAATGTGTATTATTACAGGTTTGAGCACTTGGGTATCAGGCCAGTTATTCAACATTACGAAGATACGTGGTCTATACACTTGTGGGGGGTGTGGCTGGACCCAGCCCGTCTGACCTGTGAATGTCTGGGTACAGGCTTATAGTGCCTGCATATATGCACTGTTACCTACTGGAAGTCATACACCTTGTTTGTTGTAGCATAGTCTACATACAGGCCTGCTGACTGTAGCTTTGTTTGTATGCATGTTTGTTATGTTCCTGAAACACTGATTCCACCTGCAGTGCAGATTTACAGTGCCTCTGTGGATCCATCCCTAGTGACATCTGTATTGCTTACTGTACTGATGTCCACGTCTCACTTGACAGAACGTCACTGTTTGTCCTGTTTGCATGTAGGTTGCCTGTAACACATTGCATATGACTTACCTCGCATTTGCTCAAGACAGCATTCATATATGCCAGCACTAACAAATCAGGAGCACTACACCCTCACATACTCACCTTGAGTACCTTGTTCCCCATTGGCCCTATGTGTCGTTACTTAGTATGGGATTCACAATGCTATGGTAGCATGTGCAAAGGTCACCTGTCAATCTACTCTCTGGTCCAGTTGGTGAATCTGTAAGTCATGTGGCAATGTTACAGCTGCCTCATGTACACAGACAACCCTCTCCCCTTCCCATACACTTACAACACATGTGAGAGATGCAACCACATAGCCAAACTGGGGGCTTAGCTCTCTTAGCTCAGTACTGGCATACCCTGTCAGGTGGAGTGGGATACTACAGTGAATACAGTACCAGTCTCACATAGACCTGCCATGACCGCAATCCAAACACAGAAACAAACGGGTACATTCTTGGACTGTCAGAATAGCATCCTGCCTGAGCAGCTGACACCTGCAAAGCAGACACATAAGCAAACGTTAAGCCAGAGCAGAGCAAGTGCAACACATAGCTCACAAAGCCTGTGTGCCAAACAGTCACAGGCCATACGGCTTGACAACACACCTGCTACAGTTGTATGAGGTACCTCTATCGTCAGGTACACTGAGGTCCTGCTCACCAGGCTGAACAAGGTGAAGGTCATGCTGAGATGCCCGTCGGGCACTATGATCCACCACATAACACAAGCATACAGGTCACTCCAAGGCATGTAGAAGTATGACTCAGTCATTGTCTGTGCCAGTGTGTATGACCCCTGACGCACCTCCCTGGACTACATGTTAGAGGACATAGAGGGGCTGTCTGAGCTTGTGGCACAGGCTGGTATGACCCTGACCTTGAGTAGCATCTTACCCTCTCCAAGAATGCTGCCACAATATGTAGACAGGATGATCAGTTTCTGCAATTACCGTATGTTTCGGTGACATTCAAAGGGGATCCAATGCCTGTCAGTGTGGGATTACATGCTGGACAAGCCACATTGCTTTGCTTGGGACAGCTTGCACCTGTCACCCATGGGCCACTGTATATTGGCAGAGGCTGTTGCTACATAGTGCCTTTGTATGCAAGGCTGACATTACATAGCCACCTACACAGGTATCACACGGGATAGGACACTAATAGAAATGCTACTCAACAGCAGCAGTGTAAACCTCAAGATGCATGCAGTGGAAACTGTCCTTAGCATGGGGTACAGCAATATCTGTGCAGTAACAGACTCCTGGTACAAGGCTCCAGGTGCACACCATCACTGCCAGGTCATACATCATACCATGCTTGTCGTCCCCTACACATGCACCAAACCAGAACAGGGGGGATGTATCCAAAGGCACCTCAGATACACACCCCCAGGTTGGTGGCACAGCACAAAGCATCAGAGCCTATCCATGTGCAACTAACAGTGGGTTAGACTGCCTTCAGGTTCATAGCCTGGCACACACCACCCTCCCATACCCAGGAAACCCACTTTGCCTTCCTGACAACACTGGGAATATGACGGTCTCTACAAACACCATTATATGGGTGGACTGCGACTACCCAAACATAGAGTGTGAGCATTACTCTAGCTCCAAGACCCTATCTGAAGGGTTCTTAGCATTCATTCCTTGCATTGCTATGGAACAACTTGTTAGCACTCCCACAAGAGGTGACAACATGCTGCACCTGTTCATCACCAACATGTGGACTATATGCTCCAGACCAGTCGTGTATCCCTCGCTGGTGGGATGACACCATCTACAACCCACACTGTATATTCACATACCACATGCAGCCCCTGCACAGAACACCACAGTCATACAGTTGTCTAATGCATATTCCATGTATTCACATGAGGCAGGCTTCGGACATGGGAACTATTGCAGTTCACAGGTACATATGTGTAGGTGGCACACACATACATCATGTGTGCATTGACATTACTGATATAATGTATGCCGTGCAATATTGGGAACAACACCCCACACACATGGACAAACTGTGTGACAAAAATACACATGGCGTTTGTAGGATACAAACCCCTACCTAACTATGTTATGTCACTTGTGAGAGACGCAGTAGCAGAGTGTGTTATTTGCATTACTGGGAGGCTTGTTTCCTCCTGCTTTACTTATAGGGTGCTGACATCATTAGTGTTTAGACAGTGGAATATGCAGCATGTGTTGTGTAGTAATAGTTGCCAAAAGGGACATTTCTCTTACACATAGAATTGCACACACACTACTCCCCCCCACACAGTCACACACACACACCGAGCACTTGCAGGATTCAAACCCCTACCTAACTATGTTATGACACTTGTGAGAGACGCTGTAGCAGAGCGTGCTATTTACATTACTGGGAGGATTGCTTTCTCCTGCTGTACTTATAGGGTGCTGACATCATCAGTGTTTAGACAGTGGAATATGCAGCATGTGTTGTGTTGTACTAGTTGCCAAAAGGAACATTTCTCTTACACATGGAATTGCACACACACTACTCCTCTCCCCACAATCACAAACACACTGAGCACTTGCAGGATTCAAACCCCTACCTAACTATGTTATGAAACTTGTGAGAGACGCAGTAGCGGAGCGCTCTATTCAAATTACTGGGTATCATTTCTGCTCCTGACATATGTATAGTGTGCTGACATCATTATGTATGAAGAGGTATGTACATCTGTTACTATCCATCAGTACAGGGGAGAGCATATCTATGTATTAACTTTGCACAGGCACAGTGGCCTACTGTACTGTGGAGGCAGATGCCAAATACACTGTGGACAGCCTCCTGTATTCCCTAGGGACAACAGCCTAGTATTGCACTCTACGGCCATATGTTTACCTGTCAGATGCAAGTATCTGTTGCTCATATACTGTTTGTGGGTCTTTATTGCCATAGCCTTCCCTATCTCTATGAACAACTTGTGTACTGTGGAAGATGTTTGCATATGAGTGGGATCCAGTACTTTACTTATGTCTCTGTTGTAATTTCACTGTGTGCACTGGGCAGATTTCTGTATTGTGGGAGGTTCCTGTGTTAACACATACAAATGCCAGATATGTGTGTGCAACTGCTGAACTGTGACATGGCCTAAGTGTGTGAGCATGCCCAGTTCACAGTTTCTATGGCTTCTTGACTGACACGTCTCATTTATCTAAGTGTGCGAGCATGCCCAGTGTGAACTTTCCTTATGTTGGGATCTGTGGTCCACCACATTTGTGTTTGTGTGTGAGCGCCATCTATATTTCACATGTACAGTTGAGTGTTGGACATCAGGTTGTGCTCTTACTGCCCAACTGCTTTGTGTCTGAACCTAACAGGCATTATGCTGTGCCTGCAGGGTCGCCATGGGATAGTTTGCATACAGTTGTCAACATCCTTTCCTACTGACCAAACAGTTGTATTGTCGTATAGTGTACTGGTGCAGTACTTTCACTGTGGTGGACAGTATCATCGGTTTCAGTCCTATCACTGCTTGTAATATTTATAGTGAGCACACCAGACTGATTGAGGGCCAGTTGTGCAGATATGACCATGTTGCATTTTGTTCAGATATGGACAGCATAGTACATGATTGTCCGACATTGTTAATGTATTCCACAACTTGTGTGGACAGTGACAAACAATGGCCATGTGCCCTAGTCCATTTGTAATGCTAGTTAGAGAGTGTTTGTCCTTCAACACACATTTACTGGTGTTTGCCATGACGTATGTCAAGGTTAGTGTGCTGTGCCTCTGTCTGCCCGTGACATACAGGTGATATCCAGGGTACACCTACCATCTCCCATCCAGTCATCATGATTCCTCTGGATGACAGGCAGTGAGGGACTCCCTGCATAACCTGTACTGGCAGTTTAGTCGTGAGTGGAGTGAGCTTCTGGGTTATGGATCAATCGGTACAGCATGTCCTGTTTATGTCTGTGCTGGGGTTCAGACCTGTCAGCTGCATAGATCACCAGCATTCAGATTTTACATGGTGCCAAATGTCCATTGATACCAGCTTGGTCATGGCTTTATACATCAGGCACAGTTCACCTCCAGCCAGGCGGTATGGCACTGTGTGGAGCTGCAGTTTGTTTAATCAGGTGACACATGGCATCTGTTACAGCTCTGCGATCCTCCTGGTGGGGTATTTGTGGGGTCTTTCCAGTTGATGCAGGTGTCTAAGGTACATCCCTGAACGGCCATTGTACACAATTGTGAGGCTGCTGATGGATGACTGGAGAGGCACATTGACCTACCCTGACCTAGGTGTGTTTACCTTCATGATTAGGTGGGTATATGGCATGTTTCTGTAACCACTACAGACACATGGTTGTCACATGCAGGATATCTATCACCTTGTGTTCCCAGGTCTCTTATTGCTCCTGATGTACTTACTGGGTTAACACCTATGTGGTAATTTCTGGCCATGTACTATGTTTCCACAGGGGATGACTATACACTATTCTGCATTTAGCTTGTTGACATGGCTGTGGCACCACTTGTATGTTTCTATGTGTGCCTTTTGTAGGTTGCTTGTGTCAGCTGGAGGGTCCAATATGGTGGGCAGTTCGTAGTCCTCTGCGAACCTGCTCAGACAGAGTCCTTCCATGTTGGCCTGTACCTATGTGACATATATAGCATACACGAGAGGTCCCAGGACCATGCCTTGTGGGATGCCAGTTGTACCTGGTTTGCAGTCTGACATGGCTGCAGCATGTCTGACCAGGTCAGTTCGGTCCTTGAGCTGGTTTGCAACCCATCTACTTGGATAGGGGTTTATAGTTAGGCTGGTGAGCTTATCTGTACTGCCAACTAGGGTATTGTAAGGAAGGGTCCAGATAGGCTGCGTGATCCACATTCCCCACATCAATGGCCTTGGTGCGCGTTTCACATGAGTCAGACATGTGTAAGGGGCAGGATCTGCCCTATGACAGCCACACTGGGTAGGGTCCAATGTCTGTAGGTACCCAATCTCGTTATTCATGGGATCCATGATCATTCTCTCCATTACTTTGACAACCTAGATAGTCGGGGTTGAGGGGTGATAGTTTGCAGTATCCATTCAGGCACCCCCTTTGTGGTGAGGGACCACTGTTGCTGTACACTGCTCATTGGGTACATATCCTGTGGTAAGACTGATAGTGCACAGTAGTGCTATTTGGTGTACCATTCTTCTTACAGTACTTGTTGGACACAACCCAGGACACCATCTGGTACCATTGATGCTCTGTGCTGTGCTTTGTAGATGCTGGCTGTTACCTCAGCATCTGCAATGTCAGGGGGCCAGCACTCTGCTGGGATAGATATTTGGCAGTTAGGTGCTGGTGGGGAGTTTGCAAAGAATCTGTTAGGTAGGATGTTGGCAATGTGTGTGGGTTTGGTGTATTGTTTGTGATATTAGAGTGCTGCAGAGCATATCTGTGGATTATCACCATGGTTCCTACCATCAGGTAGGACAGCTGTGTGATAATCCTTTGTGTCCTGCACAATTTGTATCATCATAGGTTCATAGGTTCATACTAGGCTATCTGCCCTGGCCTTGTTTGAGCATGGACAGATTGTGTGTGAGTTTCAACACCCCATTGCAATGTGCATATTATGCCCATGTAGGGTTTACTTTACTAGATGTGACACAGGGATGGCCCCCAGTGTACACCTACTATCGCCCATGCACTTCACCAGATTTCTCTTGTTGAGTATGAGTGTGGAGCTCAGCCTATCATGGACTGGGATTCTGTTCCAGAGTGTAAGGAGCCTCTGGGTTATGGATCTGTCCCTCCACTCTTAGTACCTGATATGGTCCGTAACACCCCTGCCAGGCACAGGTACCATGTCCGTGGCCACAGACAGTGATCTGTATGACCTGGCAGGTACAGTCTGCGGCTATCCACAAACACCTGTATATGGCAGCCATGAGGTGGGACTGTGTACATGCATACACACATTGATAACACCTAGGGCTACCGCATACACGCACACACTGCATCAACATTGCTCCATCTTGTACTGCTGTCGCTCACCAACACACACACACCGACATGTCAATTGGTTGTATCAGCGGCAGACTCAGGCATACCAGGTACACACCCTGTGCATATGATGAAACTGTGCCACCTCCTGCAATCTGTAACATCGGTGCAGGAACAGATTAACATGGTGCTGATGCACAGGTTGACTACATAGAAGTGTTGTAATAGTATGATGTTGACAACAGTACAGTGTAATGATATCATTGTGGGTATATACCAGCATGCCTGATGCAGTTACAGTATGAATGTCATTGTATTGTTTTGTACACCCATAGTAATTACCATAGTGTACTGTCTGCACATGTTTGCATACTGGTGGTGAGGTTGTCAAGAGATGGCCACCTACATAGGTAGCACAGGGGATACGAAAAATTACATATTGATACTCAATGATGGTCATGTCAACTGCAAGTTGCATGCTGTCCACACTCGACTCTGCAATGAGGATGTTTGAGGATGCTGATATCTGTGCAGTACTACACAACAGGTTCAAGGCTCACAAGAGCACACTAGCACTACAAAGTCACACCTCATACCATGCATGGCAGCACCAAACCACAGATCTACCTATGTCAGGTGTGAGAGTCTCCATACAAGTCAAGGATACTGTGGTGCCAGGACAGGTAGCATACATCATACTAAGTCTGGAACTGCTGAGTGAGGGCTCAGTGTCTGTTATTTGAAATGTGTATTATTACAGGTTTGAGCACTTGGGTATCAGGCCAGTTATTCAACATTACGAAGATACGTGGTCTATACACTTGTGGGGGGTGTGGAGGTTCAGATATCTCACTATGGTGTCTCTGCTGGATTTGGGGTTTCTGCAGTGGAGCATTCATTCTGGATTGGACATGGCCTTGTACATCAGGCATACATCACCTCTGACTGGGCAGTATGGTTCTAAATTGGGCTGTGGTTTCTTCAGCCAGGCTGCAGATGTCAAAAGTTTGGACCCTTTATCCTGTTGGTGAGGTACATTTGGGGTCTTTCTAACTGCTGCAGGTGTAAGGTAAGGTACATCCGAACTGGGGCATTATTGTCATGTATGGGCCCAATAAGGGAAGAGTATGGGGGCACAGTGACCTCTCTTGATCTACATGTGCATCCTTTCATATTAAGGTAGGCAATATAGCAGGTCTTCCTGGCCACCTTGGCAATGTGAGTGTCACATGACAGGTTACCGTCCACTTGTGTCCCTAGGTCCCTGATTACTTCTTCCATACATAATGGATTGCCACCTATGTCATACTTTGTGTGTGCCTTGTTTGGTATTTGTTGAGACATTCATACTCTGCAGTGTCTTCAGGAAGGCTGGCTGGGGTACCTGGGTTTGTGAGTGTGGTCTGTAGCAGGTTTCAAACAGGGACACAGTTTGAGCCACTGTTACTTGCCCATGGATAGTCCATGCTGCGTCTTGGTGTGGTTATCCTTGACAATTACTGATAGCCGCACTCCTATTGTAGTGTGTTCCATGTTTTGGAGCTGTAGAGCATGGTATGAGGCATAACCTGGTAGCATTAGGGTGCTCTTCTGGGCCTTGACCCAGGTTTCTGTTACAGAACAGATGTTACCATTCTCCATGCTGTGGTGGGTTTGGTCTGCATGCACCTTGCAGGTTAGACTTCTAGCATTGGGTAGCATTACGTCCAGGTTGTTATCCCCTGTGCTACCTATGGTGGTGGGTTTGTGTTTCCAGCCTTACCTATTCAAGGCACAGTGGGGGTGACAACAGCCTTTGCCAGTATCCACACAGCCAGGTGTGCTGGGTGTGTGCCATCCCTAGCAGGTGGGGCATCATGTCTTGCTCGGCATGTCAGCCCAGGCTGTCAGCCATGTGTTCCCCCTTGCTAACAGCAATACTTCAGCCAATTATTGTACTTGATCTTGTTGTCTTCATAGTATGGCATCATGCTTGATGAGGGTGAGATGTTAGGCAGGGTCTTCATGTTTGCATATACTAGATGGTGTTACATTGCTTAACACATGCCTCAGGTGGTGCTGCAGGGCTGCCTCTGTCGAATGCACATACTACACTCCCTGTACATGTTTGAGAGCAGGTTGTGTCATGTTAGGCATCCCTGTTACTATATGAGTGAGTCAGAGAGGGGTATCATTCCCAGGGTTCCTACTGAGCCACTGTATGTGCTATGCGTTGCCTCTTTGCCAAGGCCAGGGTATACTGGGCATGCCTCCTTCTGCCTACTGGGGCAGGCTCAGGTTGTTCCTCCTCCGAGTCACGCTCTGCCTGTGATGGCCTTGGCAATGGTGGGGGGCTGTTTGTCCTGGCCCTATGCTGGGACTGCTGCATCTGTTTTCGCAGAATCATATTATGTAGCATAGCACATACCATGACAATTTGGGTACATGTAGTTGGTGAGTACTGCAAGGCTCCACCAGATGTGTCTAGGCACCGGAACCGTGACTTGAGCAGCCCAAACACACCCTCTATTACATTACGTGTTTGTGCGTGTGCCTCATTATGGCATTCTTGTTCAGGTGTGTGTGCATTTCTGATGGGTGTCATCAGCCACGGCTCCAGTGCATATCCTGCATCCCCCACTAGGTGACCACGTGGGATGTCCCCATTGGCAAATGTCTGGTACAGCTGCGTCAAATGCCAGATATGGGGATCATGGTAGCTCTTAGGGCAGCCAGCACACACATTCATTATTATGCCCTGGGCATCACACACGACCTGGCAGTTGATGGAGTGGAAGCTCTTGTGGTTAATGTAGGCCCTACCCCGCTCACCGGCTGGTGCTTTGATGCGTATGTGCGTGCAGTCTATTGCACCCACTACCTCAGGGTATTCCGCTATTTGATGGAAGAGACGCATATTGCTGGCCAGGCATTGGGAAATATACATGGTCACTGACATGTGCTGACATGGCACCCTGGAGGCTGATGCCTGTGATATCCCCATCATATCACCAGTTGGTCTCTGGAAGGTACCTGTTGCTAGTATTCTTAGGCCAACACATACCTTGGTTTCCACTGGGATGGGTTCCCCTCTGTTGGTTCTGTGTGTGAGGCGTGGCCTGCACAGCTCAACAATTTGCTGCAGGAGGTCTCTGTCCACTCTATAGAGCTCCACTATCTCCAGCTCATGTAACCCCTGGTAGGTGACCCTGGGCCTGTACACTCTTCTCTGTCTCCTCACTGTGGGTTGTCTGGCAGCATTTGCATTGTCACCACCCTCAGCAAGTCTCCTATGTCTCTTTATAACACCTATGGCAGCCCCTAGCATGTTTGGTCTGAGTGCAGCTTTTTCAGTTTTCACTTCTACTAGCTTACTCCTGTCTTGCAGTGTCTCTTGAGAGAAACATACTGCAATGCTGTTTGCAGTGTTTTAAGTGCTGGGCTGGGCTGGGCTAGTATTCTGCCTGTGTAATTGCCTGCTTCTAATTGTTTTCACCTGCTAGCTCTACCAGTATTTCTGCTAGCTTCCTACTATTTTTTCTGCTTCCTTTTTCCTCTCTGTTTCCTCAGGGGGGAGCAGCGTGCATACCAATGAAAACACGCTCAGTGGCTACCACGCACGCACACATGCTTACACGGACTAGAATCTGCTTATTCGGGTTAAAACGCGCGCACACCAGCACAAACAGGTTAATAGATCTTTACACAAGCTCCTACATGTTTACTCTGTCTTACATGCACGCACTCTGTCTTACTCACGCCTCCCAGCGTGCACATGCACGCACAGCAAGAAACTTTGGTGTTGGCCACAGTGTACACCTTCCATTTTTTGACTTTCCCATGCTTATCTGTTGACACTCCTCTTTTTATGCTGTGTGATTGACATCTTTCACATACCACTTTGCTCCAATGAGCTTGATTTCTTCCTGACATTCCCCCCTGTGATGTCACCTATCTCCTACTCTGTTACTCCCCCTTATCTAACTCTTACACTACACGGAATGTGCTCATTTGCTATGTGACAGTGTGATTCACTATCCTACTACTCATTTACATAGGACTGCCTATTAATGCTTAGTTACATGTCTTACACTCAGCTTCCCCCCTTAGCAACCACTAGACGGTGGCCATGTTGTTTTCGGTCTGCTAGTCCCTGCATTGCATATCCATGCATTACATAAAACCCACATTTGTGGGTTTCAAACCTTTATTTTTATGTCTTATTTAGCGCAGCCCGTTTCCGCGGGGCTGCACTGCGTTTAAACATCGCCGAAAAAAAAAAATTATTTCATGTTTGCATCGGGTTACTGTGCCAATGGCCACATATTTGGCCATTGGCATGCTGACTGCAACATATGCACACTTTATTTGGAGCTGTCATGGCTCCATTGTGTTATTTGCAGTAACATACTCAGTTGTCAACTGAGAACATTTCTGCACCTAACACGACTCTTACACGGGCTGGTTTCAGCTTCGTGGATCGCTAATCTACCTCATTTGCATGCCTTTCAGCTGCAAGTGAGGTGATTAGCATATCCACGCCTTGCCCGTGTAAGAGTCGTTTTAGCTGGTCTCTTACACGGGATTTCGGGCTGTTCCTGGATCGTGATGGCTGCATGGAGTTTTACACGACTCTTAGACTCCGTGCAAGCCATCGTGAATCCTGCCCATAATAATGATATAGAAGATCTCAAAAGACTAAAAACTTGAAACTTACAAGATCGAGTCCAAATGCTTGAATTTTGTAAGCTCAAAATGGCACATAAAACTCCTATTTTTGCAGAGGGTAAGCCCTCTTGCACCCCCACACCCTGCTATATATATGCATAGATCATACCACAGGGGAAAAGATCAATTCCCCTATCCCCACTGTGCTGCAATCCCACACAATCTTGCTACAACAAGATTGCCAAGTTTGCTACTGAAGCCTCATATAGGTCCCACCACTATCTATCCCTTAAGCAACTCATCTGGCTTGAGTTGCCTCATATTCTTCTATTCAATCAACTCTCTATAGTGCACAAACTCTACTACATTCCTGAGACAACTCCAGCACTTTAGCACCTAATTCAGCCCCACATTCCCTCTAGAGCCTTAAGATCTAGTAACCAGAACCTCATAACTGTCATCAAACATAAAAACGAAGCTGGTATGTCCCTCTTTGCCAACACCATTGCCAAAACCTGGAACACACTACCAAGCCAAATAACTTCTACCACCTCCATTAGTCAATTCAAAAAACTCCTGAAAACCCACTATCTAAGTAACTGGCTATCCTCATGCCACTCAGCAGGCTAATCCATATCAAATGAATTTGCCAGCATACAGCTATGTATAAACAGTTTCTCCCCTGAAAGTTTTCAAACCCGTACACATTTACCTTACAAAACTTATAACTGCAAAAGAAAAAAAAATGCACCTCTGATTGTCTACTGTAAGAAATGTTAATCACTAGCATGATGTCCTGTTGTGTGTATATATGCTATATGTATGTTTGTTAATCACCAGCATGTTGTCTTGATGTGTATATATGTCATATGTATGTATGTTCTACTTCTTTTTACTCTCATGTAATGTATTGTGATGTGGAGCTTTTCTCCCCATGCCTCCGCTGAAAATGGACCTGTGTCCAGTCGGACTTTCCCGGTAAACAAATGTAAAATAAAAAATATAAATAAAATAAACAATTCAGATTCCAGCGAAATGAAACACTGTTCTTTTTTGTGCCTTTTGAGCTTACAAGATTTCAGCACTTGAGTATCTGGGTCCAGTTTTGTAGGTTTTGAGTTTTTTTGTCTTTTGAGATTCCAAAGGTAAACGTGATATGCTACATGACTATACTGATTTGTTTACAAGCATGAGAAGTCTATCAGAAGACTGCCTCATAAAGATAAAAATGTGATGTTATGCTACAGAGTTCCTAGTCTAATACTTTTAGCTCTAATACTCAGAATTAAAGTTGAACATGGGCTGAAGCAAAAAGAAGGCTTATGTGTTATTAAACTGTCTTTTGGCATTCAGATTTCTACAACTTCTTGGATTCAACAGAAAGAGTAAATAGTATGGTTATTGTTGTAAAGAAAGGCAATATTTGCATTTGTATTGATTTACAAAATTTAAATAGAATTTTTACCAGAGAATAGTACCTATTGTTTTTAGTTGAAGAAGTGGCCAACTAAATGCCATATCTTTTTTTTAAGCCAAGATTTCTGGCAAATGAGGCAAGATGAACAAAGCTCAAAACTGTATACATTTAACAAGTCACTAAGAAAGTATAGAATTCTTAGATTTCTGCTTGGAATTTTCTGTGTATTATTTCAGCACCAGAGGTGTCCTGAAGATGTTGCACTAGTAATTTCAGGCTTGGAAAGTGTTATAAACATAACATATGCTCTGTTAATGTGTGGTCAAATTCCAAAACAGCATGACATGAGACTGATACTGTTATTAAATAGATTGAAAGGGAATAATTTTGAGCTAAATAAAACCAAATAAATCAGAGTGACAAGTCTGAAGATCATTGGGTTATATACATTCAGCAGAGAAGCTGAAGCCTTATATAGAGAAAATCTAAGATGATGTACAAATCTGAATGCAAGAAGACAGTTTGGGAATAAAGTAGCATCTTGCAAACTTTATATTTAATATTTCTGACATAACTGTACCTCTAAGAAAGCTGATCAGTGAAAGATAAAGCTTGAGAATGAAATTAACAAAATAGGAATTTTGAAATAAGCTAGAAATGAGTCACTGATGCTGCAATATTAAAATAGCATGATGTGAATAAAACGGTTGTGTTCCAAGTAAATGGTATCAGAATGTTATAGGAGCTGTGGTCCTTCAAGAGCATAAACCAATTGCATTTAGACCAAGACCATTTGCAGATCAGAAAAGAACTATGCTAACATATAGAAATTGTTATCCATAATATATGAATGTAAAACATTTAATGAATATTTTTTTGGTCTTTGTAGAACTTTAACTAAGACCACAGATTATGCTACTATTGCTCTTTAGATTTAAAGATGTGCCTTGGCCCACTCTCAACGGGGCTTTGAACTTGTGCCCCACTTTGGAGTCAACTCCATCAACTTCTCCAGGAGTATAGCCTGAAAGTGAGATACAGGCCAAGCAATGAACTGTATATAGCAGATATGGTGAGCATAACACACTTACCAGAAATGTAAGAACTATTAGAACAAGGACTAGATATTCTCTGGGTAACACTCATTACCCACAACAGACGAAAAAGTAACATAAATATGAAAGTGTACTGCTACTGACTGTACAGTAATTTAAAGATTCTTCAGTGAAGAATGGCTCGAGCAGCAATCATTACAAAGAATGGAAATTCTGTCTTAGTTTTCTTTCAGGGAAGAAGTAACCCTGTTCCCTATTCCAAGATCCAACCCTGTTTGACCTATTGTTCCTTAACAAAGCAAATGGCTCCTTAACTCATTACATCCGAGTGATGCCTCCAAGTGCATCTGCAGTTAACTCCTACTGATGCCTCTAGGTGTCAAATATTGCTTGCTCATATTTGCATCAATAATTCCAAAACAATGTTATGTACAAGGTTTTGAAAGATTTCATCTTAAAGCTTACACAATAACAAACTCAGTTGCACTAGACCTCTGTCTAGTGCAGGTAAATAGATATTAAATGTTGTTTTTATGATATTAATTTATATAGATATAATTTTCACATTTTTCTAAATATCTCAACAA
Source organism: Protopterus annectens (assembly GCF_019279795.1). Lineage (NCBI taxonomy): Eukaryota > Metazoa > Chordata > Ceratodontiformes > Protopteridae > Protopterus > Protopterus annectens. Next base: position 1,153,565,683 of record NC_056739.1, read on the forward strand.
ACAAGTAACACAGACAGAACTCCTTAGCCTCATATGAAAGCTTTCAGCTAGATGAATAAAATAATGCTGACAAAATGTGTGTTAACTTGAGTGGTTGCTGAGATATTACTGGGGTGGTTCATAGGATCTCAACCAGTCTGGATTTTTCCTTAGTTTGGAAAGACAGGGAAAGCAAACTTGCTTCCTCTGATCCATGGCTTCAACATCCTAATGAGGTATTTGTTAATTTTGAAGAGCTGGAGAAATTGATGATCAAAGAAGCAACTGTCTTTTATGATATTAGATTGTTAGAAAAATATATTGAATCTAATATCACTCCCAGGGGTCTTAGGGTGGATCGTTTACCAGCCTATGAATTTTCTGATGAGGACTCTGACTTGTTTGAGGAATGGAAGGAGGTTTCCTTAAAATGTACTTTGGGTTGGTTGAAAATATTAGTTAAGCGCAATGAGAGAGCGCTTAGCAAAATACGCTCTGAAATCATCGAAATGCAGGGGAACTTTTTTCTAAACACTCTGATTCAGAGTGTGAACAAAATATTATGGATATCAAAACTTAGGTATCCAAAATTGAACAGCAGGTTATTCTGCGTAAAAAGAAAAAGTTTGCCAGAGACAGAAATGATATAGTACTGGTAAGATCTTCTCGTGGCAATATAACTTTAAGAGGGGGTGGGGAAGAGCCCCTTTGAACAGCAGTAGGATCAGATCGCGAGACTCCAGGGACACTTCCGCTTCCTCTGTGGAAGCAAGTTCTTCAAACAAAAAAAGTGTTTTGTTTGAAAATTTAAGCACCGAGGGAACTTCAAATGGAACTGTAAATTCAGGTGCCTCTTCAAACGAGGGATCCAACCAACGCAAAGGTCGCAATCGGCGTTTTCAACTGAGGGGGAACAAGAGACATTAATGGACTGTCTTTAGTAAGGTCTGTGATTACAAGACTAATTTCTCCTATTGTAACTTGTGATTCTGATAATGCGCGCAATTCAGTTTGTACCTATGGCAGTTTAAATATCATTAATTTATCAGATTGTTTGATTACTGAACATATGAAAAATGTTTTATACGGGGGTACTAAGTTTATACCCACATACATTCCATCACTGGCGGAGATTTTATTGGAAGTAAAAACCTTTTGTAGAAAATTGTATTTGAAGGGTTTTTTTCATAGACAAAATGCGTTTAATATCAGTTCAGGTGATAACGCTTGTGATAATGTATGTGACGATTCTGTCCTGGAGAGTTCGCTTATGGACATTTCTATTTACGAGAATGAATTCATTGATATTTATGAAACAGTTGACAACGCTAGTGGGACGGACTTTGAATTCAGTACAGGATATTGTAAATTTAATATTCCAAATGTTCCACAGGTCAGTGAATTTATGCCTGCTAAAAACAACTCCGGTATAAACTTTTTTGAGAAAGCATTGAATAGACACATTACTGAAGAATATTTTTTGTTCAAAAAACAAAGGAAAAGTTTTAATTTATGTAGGGACGAATGGCAAGCTTTATGTGGTCTAAGAAGGATGAGTGATAAATATGTTTTCTTAGAATCAGATAAAGGAGGCAATTGGGTTGTTTTTGACAAGGATAGATACAATTCCATAGCCCTTAATTTGTTATCAGATAGTAGGGTGCATGCTTCATTACCTGCCAATCCTATTATAGAATTTAATGATGCCCTACTTGAGCTATTGGAAAGGGGTGAGAGGTTAGGTTTTTTCCCTCAGGGTGATGTGAGGAAGTTATTCATTAAAAATCCAAATGATGCCAGGTTTTTTATTTTGCCAAAGATACATAAGGACTTGGTAAATCCACCCGAACGTCCAATAGTCTCAGGTAGGGGGGCATTTTTACAGAATGTAGGTATTTTTTTGGATTCCGTGCTCAAACAATATTTAAACAGAGTTCCATCACATGTTAAAAACACAAAAGAGGTTTGTGATAATTTTACAGGAAGGATTTGGCAGGAAAATTATTATTGGGCTTGTGTGGATGTAGTTTCATTATATACATCCATCTCTACTCAATGGGGCTTGGAGGCTATTTATACTTACTTGGGGGAAGGAACCAGAACTCATTCCATTATTTCACTGTTGGAATTCTGCCTTACCCATAATGCTTTTGAATTTAACAAGAAATATTTTTTGCAAAAAGAGGGGACAGCCATGGGTGCTAGCTTTGCACCGTCCTATACTATTATTTTCATGGGGCATTTTGAAAACCTATTTTTATATACTAAAAAGTTTTTTTCAGAATAATGTATTGATCTATAAGAGATTTATAGATGACCTCATATTTTTGTGTAGAGGTAACCCCAAAGATTTTGATGAATTTATTTCAAGTTTAAAATTAAATTCATGTGGTCTAGACTTTACCTATGAGGTGAATATTAACAGTATTAATTTTTTGGATGTGCATTTTTACATTGGTTCGAAAGGCACAAGAGAACATAAGCCCTTTCACAAAAGTACAGCGGTAAATAACTTTTTACATGCTACCAGCATGCATAGTAGTCATTTAATTAATTCTTTGCCCTTAGGTGAATTTAAACGAATTGCCGCAAATACATCAGAGAGTATTAACATTCACAGAGAATTTGACATCATCTGTCAAAAATTAGTTGACAGAGGTTATTCTAGGGATAATGTTTATTCTCATAGGGCTAGTGTTGAGGGGACACTAAATTTGAATAATCAAGAGGTTGTTGGTAGGAATAAAAAGAGGGTTATGAATAAACCATCATATGATAAAAGAAACAACTTTACGGAAATGGATAAAATATTTTTTGTGGATAAATTTTCTTCTTTTTCTTCTATCTTGAAAAGAACTGCATTAAATATGTGGCCAATAATAACAAGTGATGATTTTTTGAAAAATATAATTCCCAAAAATATTATTTTTTCTTATACCAGGTGTAAAAACCTGAAGGAATTGGTTAGAAGTAAGGGCAAGAAAGAAAAAGCTTTGGATGTAGGTTCTTTTGCTTGTAGAAAATGCAAGGTTTGTGATAAAATCACCAATTTAGATGGCCAAAAAATCAATGGGATTTTATATCATGCACTAGATCACTTTGATTGCAATTCATCTGGGGTTGCATACATTATTGGATGTAGCTGTGAAGAGAGAAAATGGTATATAGGACAAACAAAACGCAGGGTTAAATTAAGAATTTTGGAACATTTAGGAGACATTAGAAATAGCAGACTGGACAGTCCCGTTGCTAGTCACTTTCATCAATTTCACAATGGGGATCATACTGGTTTTGAGTTTAGTGTTTTGGCAAAACCATGGGGACTAGGAGAAGATAATAATAAAAATTTTCAGAGTAAGTTATTAAATATGGAATCTAAATTTATTATTAATTATGGAACCCTATTTCCCAATGGAATGAATTTAGATGTATAATTATTGTTATGAAGTATTATAGAAACATTATGTATTGTATTTAATGTTTTTGTATTAACTAATTTTGTATTTCTTAAAATTTAGCTGAAAATGTATTATATATCACATAATTGATTAATTGTTTTATTGGTGTGATTAATTGAGGTGTGTATTTATACTGGTTAAAGCAAATTGATGTTATTCCATGTGAAGGCGAAGGCCGAGGTACCAGAACTCAGTAAAGAAAAATTTAATCCAGTTTGGCTGCTTCCTTTTTCGTGTTTTTTTTCTTAGTTTTCTTTCAGGGAAGAAGTAACCCTGTTCCCTATTCCAAGATCCAACCCTGTTTGACCTATTGTTCCTTAACAAAGCAAATGGCTCCTTAACTCATTACATCCGAGTGATGCCTCCAAGTGCATCTGCAGTTAACTCCTAGTGATGCCTCTAGGTGTCAAATATTGCTTGCTCAAATTTGCATCAATAATTCCAAAACAATGTTATGTACAAGGTTTTGAAAGATTTCATCTTAAAGCTTACACAATAACAAACTCAGTTGCACTAGACCTCTGTCTAATGCAGGTAAATAGATATTAAATGTTGTTTTTATGATATTAATTTATATAGATATAATTTTCACATTTTTCTAAATATCTCAACAAACAAGTAACACAGACAGAACTCCTTAGCCTCATATGAAAGCTTTCAGCTAGATGAATAAAATAATGCTGACAAAATATGTGTTAACTTGAGTGGTTGCTGAGATATTGCAAGTTGTTTACAAAATATTCCAAATGTAACAGTTACTGTGTTTACTATGACTTATAAAATTCAGTTTAAGACCTAGAACCAAAAGAATACTGCCACTATAAAAATAGTTTGTGCTGAAGAGTTTGCCATTAATACTTCTTTAATAATCCTTATGGTTCCAAAGATATGAACATTTGTTTGAAATGTGAGGACATAATTTGATTCTGTGAAAAGGCTTAGGCTCCGCCCATTGGAAGTTACAGTGCAAACTTCCTGAGCTCCATTACAGTGAATGAGTTAAATATTAAGTTAAATGAATCAAATATTCCACACCAAAAATAAGTTTCATTGGAGTAATATATTTGTATCCCAACATATCACTCCCCCGAAAAAAAAATTCCACTACCTCTATTGCCAGCTTCAAAGCAAACCTATAATTGAATGTGTAGCCTCATATTCTTCCAAATTCTTCCCTGCACTGCCCACCTTGAGGCTGGAGGGAGCATGAGTATGGGTTCCTAGCTAAGCTTGTAATGTTCTTCAGACTGATTGCCCAGTACTTACCTGTGAACCTATGTATCTAGTTGTGTCCAGTGATTGATGATCAAAGTTGACAAATAAGAAGTTATGTACCTACCATAACGTTCCATGTTAGTTGTTTTCTCTCGCCTTCTTTCTTGCTTGATGGGTTCGGAGCCGATCCCTCGGCTCCAACTCGGCACTTGCTAAGCTCGAGAGTCACTTTTACCAGCTCGAGGCAGCCCCATATCCCATGATGCAAGGCGGTAAGTACCCAGATCTCGTTTGATGACAAAGGACAATAGCACCAAGCATAAAATACTTCCCAAAGGAAGAAAGAAAACTTACAGATGGAAGAAGGACCAGGTCTGAATGGTCTTCAGCATAACAGTTTCTTATAACAAGGTCTGTCCAGGCCAGGGGAAGGAGGGAGGGTCAGAAAGAAGGCGAGAAGACAACTAACATGGAGCGTTATGGTAGGTACATAACTTCTTAATGTTAAGTTGTCAATCTCGCCTTCATTCTTGCTTGATGGGACCGTCCTAGCACCTCTATCCTGGGTGGCTCAATGGAACAAACTCTTGAGGACTGTAGAGCCAAAACTGGCTCTGTCCCTGGAGGCCAAGTCCAATTTGTAATGGGAAACAAAAGAGTGAGGAGTGGCCCAAGTGGCGCTGCACAAATAGTGTCTAAAGGAAGTCTAGCTTGAAAAGCTGTAGAAGTAGCTAAGCTCCTAGTTGAATGTGCTTTAGGTTTTGAGCACAGCTGTTTTCCCCTGAGCAGATAAATTTCAGAGATGACCGAAGAAAGCCATCTAGACAAAGTCACTTTAGAAACAGGAAGGCCTTTTTATTATCCATAGGAAACAAAAAGTTGATCAGATTTTCTAAATTTTTGTTCTGTCCAAATAATATCTAAGTTGACGGTGGACATCAAGATAATGTAGCTTTTGTTCAGCTCTATCTGAATAGTTAGGGAAAAATACAGGAGATCAATGGATTGATTCAAATTGTTCTTTGAAGCGACCTTAGGCAAAAAGGTTGGGTTAGTTCTCAAAGATACTCTGTCTTTGTGAAAAACCAAATAGGGGTCGAACCGAAGAGCATGAAGTTCAGACACCCTCCTGGCAGATGTAATAGCCACTAGGAATAAAGTTTTCCAAGAAAGATATTTCAGGGAACAAGAAGCAGCTGGCTCGAAGGGGGGAAGAATCAAGGATGTCAGCACTAAATTTAGATCCCACTGAGGAGGAGGATTCCTGATTGGAGGCTTTAGTAGGAAAATTCCTTTCAAGAAGGCCCTGCAGAGCCTATGGGACATAATATTATGATCTGCTATCCCGACATGAAAATTGGAAATAGCAGCCAATTGAACTCTGACTGTGGAAGAAGAGGAGCCTGCATGAAAAATCTCTGCTAAGAAGTCCAGGACTGCCTGAACAGGGGCAGTAAAAGGATCAATATTCTTGGCCTTAGCCCAATAAGAGAAACGTTTCCATTTGCTTGTATAAATCCTCCTGGTAGAGGATTTTAGCGAAGCTACTATGATGTCTCTAACTGGGTTAGAGATCAAAGGAAGCCTGGCTAAGGAAGGAAGTGGAGCAACCATGCTGTGAGGTTGAGAGAAGGGATTGACCGGTGCAGCTGACCCGATTGGTGAATCAGAAGATCTGGCACTGGGTCCAGATGCCACGGCTGCACCAAAAGGTGATGATGGAGGAACGGAACCAAACTTGTCGAGGCCAGTAAGGGGCAATGAGAATCAATTTGGCTCTCAAAGCGGTAGCTTTCTGGATAACCTGAGGGATCAGAGGAAATGGAGGAAGGCATAAATAAGTCCCTGGGGCCAATCCTGGGTCAGAGCGTCTCTGGGGATGGCCTGATAGAGGAAGAGGCAGAAGAAGTCTGGACATTTGCTGTTTTGGGGAGTAGCAAAAGATCGCAACATGGACGACCCCATTCCAGAAAAATCTCTTCCGCTATAGATTGCTTGAGAGACCACTCGTGAGGCATGAGAATAGCTCTGCTCAATCTGTCCGCTACAATGTTGGTTTTCCCAGGGATATGCGTTGCTACCAGAAACCGATGAGAGGAGATCGCCCATTGCCATAGTCTGAGCGCTTCTCGACACAAGGGTAGGACTTGGTTCCGCCCTGTTTGTTGATATACCAAACTACAGACATGTTGTCTGTGTGGACTGCAATTGTCCCTACGGGAAGAAAGTCGTTGAGGGCTTGCAACGTTAAAAGCACTGCTCTCATCTCCAGGACATTTATGTGCAGATGGTACTCGAACGGCTGCCACGTCCCATGAACCATCCTGCCCTGATAATGACCCCCCCCACCCGATCAGGGAGGCATCCGTGGTGACAGTGGCTATCGGGGATGGGGTACAAAGTACCTGCCTTGGTGAACCTGAGGAGATGTGATCCACCAAGCAAGATGCTCTTTGCAAGTCTGTGTCACCAGAATCTGGTGACGCATTGGAAGTTGTTGGTATGACCATTGTGTGAACAGCATCCACTGAAGAAGGCATGTAGAATCGAGCCAGGGAAGAAGAGTAATGGCCGCAGCCATGAGACCTAATACCTTTAGAACCATTCTGGCCTGTACTTTCTTGTTGGCCAGAATGATCCTGACATGACTCTGAATGTCTGAAACTCTTTGATCTGTAAGGGTAGCTGACATCCGAACAGTGTTTAAGTTTGCCTATGAAGGTAATAGACTGGCAGGGCGATAAGGATGACTTTTCAAAGTTGATCGAGATGCCCAAATGAGAACAAAGGTTTATTGTATAATCCCTGGCTTGTATAAGCTGATGCCTGGTGGTGGCTGACAGGAGCCAGTCATCGAGATCTGGAAACACCTGGAATCCTTGGCGTCTCAGGTGAGCCGTGACCACTGCCATGCATTTGGTGAACACTCTGGGGGCTGTAGTGAGACCAAAGGGCAGGGCTCTGAACTGGAAATGACTGGACCCCAGCCGAAAGCGGAGAAATCTCCTGGAGCGTCTGTGAATTTTGATGTGATAGTACGCATCCTGAAGATCTATTGAGCACATCCAGTTGTCCTTCTGTAAGAAGGGCAGAATTGACTGAAGAGTGACCATTCGGAATCTTGTCTTCCTGACAGACTTGTTGAGTCTGCTGAGATCCAATATTGGTCTCCAGTCTCCCGTCTTTGGGGACCAAAAGAACCTTGAGTAGATTCCGGGCTCTGAATGGTCTGTTGTAACTGGCTGAATGGCTCTTTTTTGCAGTAGTTTTGAGACTTCTAACTCTGCAATTTCCCTTAGACCGGGTGGTACATCTGGAAGGGAATTTGAGGGGAAGGGACTTTCCTCGAAAGGAATTATGTAACCCTTGGATATGATCGACTGTACCCATCTGTCTTGAGTGAGGGAATGCCAGGCTTCTGGGTACAGTGATAATCTTCCCGACTGCCTCCAAGGAGGGACAGCCGGGCAACATCTCAGGGATGCTGAAAGGGCTTGTCAGAGAAAGGCTCTCTGTTTCCCTGGTTTTTTGGACCCCCTCTGCCTCTAGAGCGTCTGTTGTTGTTACCCCTCTGCCTCTAGGGGTAAACTGACCACGTGAATCCGGCGTGACTCCTTGGGATTTATGGAACCACATTTTCCCACCTTTCTGTCCTTTGGGATAAGGTCTAGAAGGGGTGGAAAAACGGACTCCTACAGCAGAAAGAGTCTTGCCGTCCTGTTCGCACCTGGTCAAAGTTTCCTTCACCTGAGGACCAAACAAAGCTGACCCATCAAAGGGAGAATTTGTGAAGGACGCCTTAAAGGGATCAGCAAAATCACATAGCCGCATCCAGGCTTGGCGTCTAAGAGCCACACCTGTACCTGCGGCTCTACTCGCTCCATCAGCAGCATAAGATATTAGCCGCATGGAGGAGTTTGCAATGGAATTAAGGGTTCCTAGCTGCGAAGCAATCTTTTCTTGAGCTCCTGCAGCTGTAGGATCCTGTACTACTTCACCCAGCTCCTTAAGGATATCCCTCTGGAGTCTGGTGAAGTGACATAGGTAATTCAGCGAGCATAGCAAAGGTCGCTGAGGAAAACATCCGCTTACGTACCTATCCATGGTCCTAGAGTCCTTATTAGGAGGATGGGCCAGTGCGGAAGGATCTGCAAGTTCCTTCTTGGTGGCCGCAGCCACCACCATGGCATCAGCGGGGACACCCTTAGTGAGGAATTGCTTGTCACTAGGGGCAGTGATAAATTTTGAAGGCCTCCTAGGGACTGGCTCTACAGAGTCAGGAGCTGCCCACGCCTTTCGGGCAATAACTTGCATAAGGGGGTCGAAAGGCGGAGACACCCAGGAGGTGGAGGGCCGAGATCCAAACGCCTCTAGGTATACTGACTCATCCTCAGAGGGATTGTTGGTGGGCCAGTTTCCCCTCTGTTTAAGGAGTTCTAGGATGTCTGAGAAGGAGACATCCTCAGAGGGGGATCTAGGGGATCCCTCTGACTCATCAAAGTCAGTATCCGAAGTGACAGACTCGGGGGAGTCTACATGTTTCCTCTTACAAGTCCTCTTCCTAGGAGGATCTCCCGAAACATCAGGAGAATCCTCGGAAGAGGCGGAAATTCCCAATGGGGAAACCTGAGGCGGAGGATCCCTGGGCCCTGTAGCAAGAGAAGTGGCAGAGATGTCAACAGGCACTACAGAGGGAGGAGCTACGGGAACAGACTGCTGACTGATACCAGTGGCCAGCACACTCTTCATCACCTCGAATGCTCCCTCCCAGGCAGGTCCGAGAGAACCCGTTCAAGAACTAGGAACTCCAGGGACCACCGAAGGGAAGTCTCCGAGGCAGATGTTGAGCCGAGCTCACCAAGGCCGAGGCTCCAAGGGAAGAGCGGGTTCGGACAAGGGTCCGATGCCACTCACCCCTCGGAGGAGACCATGGAAGCCCGACCACGAATCCCTCTAAGGAAGGTCTCAAGAGGAGATAAGAGTAGAGGCTGAAGGAACAGAAGGGGTATCTGTCCTCCAGCCGTAGCAGTAACCATTCGAAGACTCCAACTCCAAGCTCTGGGGTAGAGTTGAAGGAGGAACTGTAACGGGGTGTGGACCAACAGTCGTCTGTTGAGACGGACTATGTAACATTTGGGCCAGTACCTGTGACTTAAGTAATCTACTGACCACTCTCTCTAGGTCATGGTCTGAAAGTCTGGATGACCTTGAAGATCGGCTCCGATGGCTCCGTTCCGAAAGGAGAGGTGAAGCCGGAGCCGAAAGTATCGGCTCCAAGGAAGGAGACCTCGACCTCTTCCTGGAATGAGCCATCGGAACCGATACTATAGATCCTGTCGGAGCCGAAGACTTATCGGAGCCGACAGGAAGCCTCGATGCATCGGCTCCAGCCAGAGCCGATACAGCCACAAAAGTAACATTGTCGGAGCCGATCGGAGCCGACACCGATGCCTGTGCCACATGGTGGTCGGAACCGATCGGAGCCGACACCGACGTGGTCGATGCAGAATCGGCACCGATAGCCATCGGTGTCGAAGGCTTTGTTAAGCCAGAATCGGCTCCAGCCGGAGCCGATCTCGACTCAGAACAAGTCGGAGCCGAGGCCGCAGGCTTAGACACAGAAGCCTGGGCCTTGGAAGATTTGGCTGATTTTGATGGAGCCGACTTAGCCGGAGAGCCCTCCGGCTTAAGAAGGCCCCTAAGTATCAGCTTGTTACGTCTTTCCTGCAGGACTCTCTGGCTGAAGGAATGACAAATAGCACAGGAGTCCTGCAGGTGAAGAGGCCCCAGGCAATACAGGCAAGAAGTGTGACCGTCTGTCAGAGACATCTTCTGACAGCACGAGTCACACTTCTTAAAACCTGAGACCCTCTCCTTTGACATGGTGCTTCACAACACACACACACACACCAGTCAAGAATTAAATTAAATAAAATACCAAAAGGTATTACTATAAAACAAACACACACACCCTAACAGGGAGGGGATGGGATGGGTAAAGGTTGACTAAAAAAAAAATTAGAAGAGACAGGGATTTTCTGTCAGAAAATCTATATAATTAAGTTAAAACTAAAAATTAAAGGTTTTTTTGCAAAAAGGGGCTTAAATATCAAAATAGTGAATCACTTACCAGGAGCTGGTAAAAGGAGGACCTCATAAGCGGCAAACGAGATCTGGGTACTTACCGCCTTGCATCATGGGATATGGGGCTGCCTCGAGCTGGTAAAAGTGACTCTCGAGCTTAGCAAGTGCCGAGTCGGAGCCGAGGGATCGGCTCCGAACCCATCAAGCAAGAATGAAGGCGAGATTGACAACTTAACATATAATAGTTTCCAGTCAGCAGAGAAAACAAATGCTTGGGACGATACATGAATCACATCTAGGTGCAGCAAAGCCTGAATGAAGATCTACAGATATTATGCTTTGGCAAGGAATGTCAACTTAAAACAGAAGAAACAGAACAGATTTGTCCCATCTATAGTACATTCTATGATAACAGTCATGAAAAGAAAATGTTAAGCATGTCCAGTTCCAGACAGTCCTTACAGCCCAGCAGGTATAGCTTTAGTCTACTTCAGTGGAGCCACATATTTCATATGTGGGGATTATTATTCCAAATTCTGTAAACTAATCAATCTCACAGGCACAATCAATGCAACTGGCAGTCTTGCATGAGGAGAGCTATTCCCACCATCTAAAAAAGCTGCAAGCCTTTAGTCAGCTTGGCATCTGAAACTTTACCAGGCCTCTGTCCTCGCTCTTTTAACTACAATGCTCTTCAAATTAGCTATTTATGGACATCATGCTAGCTTGAAGAGATGACTCCGGGTTACATTATTGATAAAAACTGATATTTTGCAGAACAATATATAAATTATTCTTTATTTTGATTTAATGTTAATCGTTCACAAATTTTGTCAAACATTTCTGGTCAGACCATTTCCTCTCTGGTTCTCGCTAGACCTTAGCATTTTTATAGCCTTGCCCTTACAGTTTTACTTTCTTATTGCTTTGCTCCTCTGCATCACCATACTCATATGAGTTAACCCTAACTCCAACCCTGTACATTGGTATATAAAACACCCTTTCCCTAACAAAATCTCCAGCTCTACACACACACACACACACACACACACACACACACACACACACACACACACACACACACACCACTAACACACATACTTCACTAACCGTCTTCTACAAACAGTAGCTCGTACATACCATATTACTCCCCAATCCCACTTCCCTTAAATTCAATGAAATAAAATTAATCTATTCCACCATTCAACAAAACCTGCAATTGACCATTTACACCACCTAAAAAAGTTTTCAACAAACAGCCCATTCGACCAAATATACTGTCATTTTTATATATATCTATATATATCTATATCTATCTATATATATATATATATATATATATATATATATATACACACACATCTATATATATATCACCTATCTCTATATATATAAATATATATATATATATATATATATATATATATATATATATATATGCGCACGCACACACATACAGACATTTATATGCATACATATGCACATGGTTATACAACCACAGAAAAAGTAAAAAAAATATGAAAAAAGATAAATCAGTGATGGTGCTATAATAGAAAAAGTACTAGAAATTATTTTCTATGAGAAACCACAATGGATTAGGTACAACTCATTCAGTTGTGATCAGCAAGCTACACCCTCATCTGCCCCTGTCGACATTAGTCGTGTATTAACCCTGTCCCTGCCCCAGTTCCACACATTACCTTATGAAAAAAACATTTCCTAACAGTACCCCTAAACAACCCTTCACATACAACAGCAGGGAGACACAGTTCTAAATCTATCCCCTTCTATAGCCCTTACTGTCTAACTCCAATTCACCAGATCTCGTATACACATTTCCACCCCTAATGCTGAAAATTTCAGTATATCTGAACATTTTGCATTAAAACAAACTTCCACTTACCATAAACACAAGCACATCCCACACAGAAAAGTCAGTGATTTGAGAAAAACAAACAGCAGTAAACTCTATTAATGCAATGTGCATCTGACACAGTTTACTACAACCATTCACACCTATAAAAAGCATAATACTCTGACAAAAAATTCATATTATGACCAGTCTAATTCCTTATTTAGCACACCTGGTAAAAATGTATTAGAATTAACCATGCTTCATATTAAAGTAATTAAAAATGTGTATTACCACCCCTACAAGTAAGGATTGAATATAGGATGGTCCGTTTTATTTGTGCAACTTCATCATCATGTTAACTAACACCATCATCAGGTTTCAGAGGTTTTTATATATTTTGCAAGGAAAAGGGTTAGCAGAAGAATTATTTTCAATATCACAATGTTGTTCTGACATTCTAGATTGAACCTTTTTATACTAGTTTTATTGCATAGCATATCCTTTTAATGCAGGAGCAGCGTATGCAATACACCACATTCTTTGCTATGCTTACCTGTTAAGTGTCTGCACATATCCATTAATATTACATTGCTTTGTTTCAAAAGTCTATTGGCAACATGATATCCAGAACATTTAAACATGTCTCAGTGGTGTACTTTCTTGACAGGCTGGCACTTATTACAACCAGTCATAGTGTGCAAATTCCTAGAATTCCTGAAATAAGTTACCTTTTTGGTAGAATATTTTATAATGTAGCATCACTTAGTAATATTTTCCATTTTTTTCAGTAATATCAGCTAATAGAGGGGAAGTGATTTTGATTTTCTCCTCTTCCTCTATGTATCCCAGAATGCAGTGTTTGTCTCTAAAACATTACATCACACAGGCATCTTTGTTCCAATGCTGCTCTCACTGCATTAACTTTACATGCATACACTGCTTTCCTTCAGTCACGTTTAAGTATCATTTCTTGGTGTTCAATGACTACTTAAAACACAAACAGTAATAATGCCACAGAACAGACTTTCAAACTTCTTTTTAATGTTTATTCTTTTCAGAGTAGGTAATTTGCAGTGTTTACGGATGCCTGAAATGTAATCCTTCAATTTCTCTCTCCTCCCCACTTCACTTCCCCAGCTGTGAGAGTGCTAAAGGTAATTTGAGCAGTTAGCTGTTGTGAATGGCAGCTCACAGCAGGAGGGCTGAGTCATGTACTGTTTCCTTGTTCTATCCTTTTCTGAGTGACAGTGTGACAGTTATTTTTGCACAGATGTTGATGCCACTCACCAATGTCAACCTACATGCTAATACAAATACAATGCAAAAAAAAACTGCTGAAAAGGCAGTGTGCATAGTGACATATACTGCCAGAATATGTCTCATATTGCATTATTCAACTGCTCTTTCAGCACTTTCACTTTATGAAACGTCTGTATGGTCAGGCCAACAATAGTCAAATGCATAGACTTATTCCACTGCATCCTAACAGTGTTGATACCACTCACCAATGACAACAGCAACCCAAATGGCGTTAAACTTTAAATTACTCTTTTGGCAACACCGATATAATCCATTTGTACATGCCACTGACAAAAGGCCCGGAATAAAGGAACCGATGCATAGCTTTTTTATTCACATTCAGACAAAAATCTTAAACCATTTCATACAAGTACGTCTAACATAAACATCGGCCACCAGTGTATAAACTGGGACTGATATGGGTATAAATTAAATTTCTACAGTAAATGAAACCATTTACTAAACATTTGCAAACATGTTTGTTTGTCAACCATCAACTCGTCCATTTATATACTACTCTTCCATTCATGAACAATGGGGTTAGTGACATATCACAATGACAGCACAATACATATGCCAATTTAAATTCACATGAAGGTACACAAATCAAACTCAGCAAAAACAGCATGTCACAGAGAAATGCAAGCGCGCAAAGTAAGCTCCTTTGCCACAAATCTTCTAATAGTAACTTAAGCAGTTTACATGTGTAGTATTCAGTATACTGGTACAATGCCAAAGTAATGTTTACATTCAACCTGGATAGAGAAATCAGTTTCACATTACTAAACTGACATTAAACTCTCGCATGTCCTCACTGTAAAGTTCTTCCTTAGACACTCACTTTTATCCATGTTGTCCAATAGCAATGATATTTACATTCACAGACAGTAGTCAGTCCCACTAAACAGCATTCAGTGTAATGAAATATTAGCACCCAAGTATTCACTCAGTTGTGTGCTCACGTGAAAACATGTACCAATATTAAACATTTCACCAGAATGTGTACAACTGTAGTCGGCTAACTAGGGAAAAGTTAACAATTTCACCAGGGATGCGCTTGTACACAGAAGCACTGTGTCCATCACGTCCAGTGTCTAAGTACATAGAAGCATGAAAATGAAACATTTCCCCAAGTGCCCATTTCCAGAGTCTGAACAAATACATAAACAGTGAAATGAAACATCATCCCTCCAGCAAAATCACATCTTTGCCCTAGCTCACCCTTAATAGTCTGTGCAGCAAAAGGAAATGTACACTGTTGGGCACATCAGTGTAATATACTTGTATGCACAAACACCTAAATGGAACATTTCAGCAAGCTAACAATTCAGTTTAATGTGCATGTATGCAGGCACCATCACCAAATGAAAACTTTTCCGCAAAGTACCCCTTTAGTATTATGTATCAGTATACACAATGAAAAGGAATCATTTCCCCAAGTAATCACTGGCAGGTTATTAACAAATATACACAAACACCACAGTGAAAAGTTATCCCCCATAGAGCACATCAACAGTCACAACAGCACTAAAATGAAGCATTTCCCTAAGCAACCCCATTAGTACACTGACTAAGGACATGCAAGCACTTAAATGAAGCTGTACCCTCCACCATCCAAGCTGTTGAGTATTTGAACACTGTGAACAAACCTTTCCACAAAACGTGTTGCACAGTACTGGCAAAAACACCACAGTGAAACATTTCCTTAAGTCACCCCCTATAGCAGTCTGTCCAGGAACACCCAAAAAAAGAAATTAAATATTTCTCCAAGCGACCATTTCCAGAGTGTGGAGCACAAACATGCATCAGAATGAAGAATTGTCATGTACAGAGCCCCCCAAAGTAGTTACACAAGCACCAAAATGAAACTGTGTCCTCTACCATTTAGTTCAGTGGTAGAACAAGCAATTAAACCAAACATCCCCCCAACCCATGCCACAGTAGTAGCACAAACACCTCAGAATCTGAGAGAGAGACATACGTTCATTATGCAAAATCAAACATGAAGGCAGAAAAAGGATTTTGTAAATCCAACATCCCTGGACCAGACTGTCAATACGCCGACCATGCATATTAATTCACATCAATACCTCTATGGACTGTTTGAAGACAGACATGATGGAGCTCTCCAAATATGTGTTTGAGGCAGGTATGAACCTAGCCATGAGCTGTATTCTACCTTCACCAAGAAGAGAATGCTACAGTTTGAACACAAGATAACAGACTAATAACTGTCTTAGATTCAGGTGTCACTCTAAGGGGGTACAATATATATTAGCCTGGGAAGAGATGATAAACTGTTCAAACTGCTCTGTTAAAGACAGCCTGCACCTTTCTCACCACCAAGGCTTCTGTATATTGGCCAAGTCTTTGTCCATCTTCATAGTGTCTTTGTTATGTAAAGTCAGTCTTCTAAAGCTTCCAACATTAAATTGAATCAGGACATCATGAAGATACTGTTGCTCAACAACAGGAGCCTTAACAAAAAAACTCCACACCCTACATTGCTTACCCTGGAAATGTAGATATATACATTGTCATGGGGACCTGGT
Organism: Protopterus annectens; assembly: GCF_019279795.1. NCBI lineage: Eukaryota > Metazoa > Chordata > Ceratodontiformes > Protopteridae > Protopterus > Protopterus annectens. Next base: position 1,153,582,125 of record NC_056739.1, read on the forward strand.
TCAAGACCAGTGAAAGCAATTCATTAGTGGTGGGCATCAATCCCTATCACTAGTACTGGATCAATGCATTACAAGCAAGCACTAAATGCAAAGGTGTCTTCATTTTTCTTAAAAAAAGCATGTCACTGTCAGACTCAATATACAATATAATGACTTGTAACTCCTTGATGGCCAACTTACTATAAGTGAAACCCCTTATGAGATCATGGCCAACTACAGCAGCCCCTCTATATCTTGCTCAGGCCATACCTCTTACCTAAGTAGTCTAGATCCTTAATGTATTAAGCCCAACACCATTATCATGGGAGATATTCAACTATCCCACCAACAGCTGGGAGACTTGTACATCTACAAACATGTCTGCCCATAGATTTCTGGACTTCATAAATACAGACTCCCTGGACCACTTAGCCCATATCCCAGCCAGGAGAGATAAAATGTTGGACTTGGTGTTTACCAAGATGGGACAGTTCCACTCTCTGCCTAAAAACAACAACAAAAAAAAAAATCTTGTTTTCCCGCCTTACTGAACTAGAATAGTCCAGTCTTCAGAGTTTGCTGATCTCTGGGCTTTGTCTTGGTTCCTGTGCTATTCCATATCCTAATTTGGATAAAAGGAAGCGTCTTTGTTCACGAGTGGGAGTGGGGAGCACTGAGCAGCCTATTTGTCCCTAGAGGAGTGGTTCCAGCCAGAAACTTGTAGTCTATTGGCCATTTTGGGTCAATTCCTAGCTCTTTTCAGCCCCCTGTAATAAAGCCCGCTTTAGCGCGCTTTTTCGCTTGTATTCAACTCAGCACCGCTCCTCGTGGTGTCCTGCAGAGTTCTACAAGCAGCAGAGAGCAAAAGAGTGACTTTTTCCTGATTTAAGTATTTTTTCTGGCTTTTGATTATTTACTGCTTAGCAACTGCATTTTCGCCTGTTTATACAGCTCTGCATTCTATTTAAACTGTTTTTGTGTTGATTAACTGTTTTGCACTTTTTAAATTTGTTGCTTAATTTTACCTGTAGGCTAACACACTCAAGTCGCTAGCCGTTTAAAAGCATTATAGCATTTACTGTCTGTTTTCCTCTGTTTTCTGCAAAAAATATCTTGTTTTCCGCCTTACTGAACTAGAATAGTCCAGTCTTCAGAGTTTGCTGATCTCTGGGCTTTGGCTTGGTTCCTGTGCTATTCCATATCCTTATTTGGATAAAGGGAAGCTTCTTTGTTCACCAGTGGGAGTGGGGAGCACTGAGCAGCCTATTTGTCCCTAGAGCAGTGGTTCCAGCCAGAAACTTGTAGTCTATTGGCCATTTTGGGTCAATTCCTAGCTCTTTTCAACCCCCTGCTATAAAGCCCGCTTTAGCGCTTTTGCGTGATTTAGCGCGGAGTTGCCCATAGAGCACCATCGGGCAGTGCCGGTTAAACAAGGTTAAACTATTTCTGGCTCTGTAAAGTCTGCTCTTCAATTTTTCCCTTAGAACTTCTCTACTTGCAATCTAAACAGTCTATTCTCTCTCTCAAAAGCTCAGCACTTGCTCCTAAAGCATTTTTATATAGGTAAAGTACTTATATACTAAACAAAGTACTACATTAGCCTAGAATCCCCTTGAGTACCCTTTTCCCTATAGGTCCCTTCTGACTCAGTTACACAGCAAACTTTTTCTAGCATGTCGAAGGGTCAGTTGCTAGCGTCCTCTCCTGTTCAGCTGGTGAATATGGGCATCTTGAGGCAATGTTACAATTGCCTCATGTTCTGAACAACCCACTCCTTCTCCCACAAAACACAAATACATGAGAGAGATGCAACTATATAGCCAAACTGGAGGCTGAGCTCTCTCAACTCAGGACTGGCAAGACCAGACAGGAGGAGAAGGAAACCACGCACACCACAAACCCAGTTTCATATAGAACTATCACAACTGCAAAACAAACACATAAACACACAAAGACATACTCAGAGGCACTGATCAAAAATCTACCAAAACTACAGAGGCCTCCAAAGCAGACACCCAAGCAACTGCCACCTCAAGACATAAGACATGCATCACATAGTTCTCAAAGTCAGTGTGCTAAACAGTCACAGCCCTTAAGGCCAAACACAATGCCAGACACACTTGTTATAGGTGACTCCATAGTCAGACACACAGACGTCCCACTCACCAGACTGAACAAGGAAAAGATCACAGTAAGCTGCCTGTCGGGCGCTAGAATCCGCCACATAACACAAGCACTTGGGTCACTCCACAGCAAGTACAAGTATGACTCAGTCATTGTCCATGCCGGTGTGAATGACCTGAGACGTACCTCCCTGGACTACATGAAAAGAGACATAGAGGAGCTCTCAGATTATGTAGCCCAGGCCGGTATGACCCTGACCCTGAGCAGTATCCTACCCTCACCAAGAATGATGCCACAATACAGAGACAAAACGATCAGCTTTAATAATTGGCTTAATTACTGGTGTCATTCTAAGGGGATCCAATGTCTGTCTGCCTGGGATGACATGCTTGACAAGCCACGCTGCTTCGCAAGGGACGGCTTGCACCTGTCACCCCTGGGCTTCCGGATATTGTCAAAGGCTCTTGCCACCCCCATAGTGCCTTTTTTAGGCAAGGCTCAAATGATAAACCTTCCGCCCTAGAAAACAAAAATGGAAAAAAACTAAGGGTAATGCTGCTCAATGCCAGAAGTCTAAACCTCAAGATGCATGCCCTCGAAGCCCTTTTCAGTATGGAGAACATCGATGTCTGTGCTGTGACTGAAACCTGGTTCAAGGCTCCTGAGAGCACCCCAGCACTATCAGGTTATACCTCATATCATGCGTTCCGGCCCCAAAATCCGGACCGAACCACAAAAGAAGGGGGAGTATCCATATTCATAAAGGATACCCACACTTCCAGGTTAGTGGCAACACACAAAGCATCGGAGACCATCCAGGTGCAATTAACCATAGGTAAAACTGCCCTACAGTTTGTAGCATGCTACAGACCACCCTCTCAAACTCAGGAAACCCACACAGCCTTCCTGAAGACACTGGAGAGTATGAATGTCTCTCCAAACACAATCATATTGGGTGACTTCAACTACCCAAACATAGACTGGGAACATTACTCAAGCCCCAACACCCTAGCCCAAAGGTTCCTGGAGTTCATAAACTCAAATGCTATGGAACAACTAGTCACCATTCCCACAAGAGGAGAAAATATACTAGACCTGATCATCACAAACATGGAGACAAATTGCTCCACACCGGAAGTATATCCCTCATTGGTGAGATCAGACCATAAATTAATCTCACTGGAGATCCACATCCCGCCCCCAACCCCAGCAAAACAGACCACAGTGAAGAACTTCTCAAAAGCAAACTTCACACTTCTTAAGACTGGAGTGGTATCCTTCAAGGCCCCCGAGCCAGTGGAAACCACAACCCACGCTGCTGAAACCCTTACAAATGCCTTCTACGAGCACCTCCAGGAATGTATGGATTAAGCAATCCCTAATAAAATCAAGACCCTTTCCACCAAAGGCAGGCACCCGGTCTGGTGGACCCCAGCCATAAACAAACTCTACAACAAGAGGAGAAAGCTACTACATGACAGAGCAAAATCCCTAAAAGGGAAAGCATCTCTGATCAATACTAGCAAAAAACTACGATCACTCATAAAATCATCCAAGGCCAACTTTGAGAGAAAAATCGCTAAAGACACAAAAGACAATCATAAGGCCTTCTTTAGCTATGTTAGAAACCTGGGTGGAAACTCCCAGATATGCTCAGAATTAGTCCAAAATGATACAAAAATCACTGAACCCACAGACATTGCCAACATACTGGCAGACAGGTTCAGTGCAAATTTCTCCCTCCCTACCCCCAAAGGAGAAATATCTATCCCACCAGAGTCTAGCCTCCCAAACATCTCAGATGCCCAGGTGAGAGCTGCTCTCTCTAAAGCAAAAACACAGCATCAATGGGACGGACGGTGTCCCCGGCTGTGTGCTACATGAACTCAATGAGGAACTAAACCCACACATAAGGCTGCTGTTTAATCTTAGCCTTACTACAGGATCGTACCCAAAGAATGGCGTGCGGCAACTGTGGTCCCACTCCACAAAGGCGGTGCTTCTACGGACCCTGGAAATAACCCCCATAAGCTTGACGAGCCTTGTCTGCAAAGCTATGGAGAGGATCATAATGGAACTCATAAATAAAGACATTGGGGACCTACAGACACTGGATCCTACCCAATTTGGCTTTGTCAAGGGCAGATCCTGCCTCTTGAACTTGGTTGACTTTTTCGAAACAGTCACTAAGGCCATTGATGTGGGTAAGGCAGTTCACACAGCCTACCTTGACCTAGCAAAGCGTTGACACAATACCCCACTCGGGCATCATAGAAAAGCTCACCAGCTTAGATGTAAACCCATATGTCACAAGATGGGTTGCAAACTGGCTCAAGGACAGAACCCACATGGTTAGAGTTGTTGGTGCCATGTCAGACTCTAAGCCGGTCACGAGCGGTGTCCCACAGGGCTCAGTCCTGGGCCTCCTCTTGTTCGGCATTTATTTTTCTGAAGTGCAGGCAAACATAGGGGTATTGTGGCTGACAAAATTTGCAGATGACTGCAAACTGGGCACCATAATTGACACTCCATCAGACACAGACATCCTCCAGAGAGGTCTCATAGAAATGGATAACTGGTGCCAGAGCCATGGCCTTAAGCTAAATGCCAAAAATGTATAGTCATACCCTTTGGGAAAAACAAGGTAACCCCTAATTACCACATAGGTGGTAATCCATTAAACACGGAAGAAGTTATCAGGGACCTGGGGACCCAAGTTGACAGTAACCTCTCTTTTGACACTCACATTGCCAAAGTGGTTAGGAAGACCTTCTACATTGCCCACCTGATCATGAAGGGATTCACATCCAGATCAGGAGAGGTCATTGTATCCCTGTACTCTTCACTTATCAGACCAATGATTGAGTACAACGCCCCATTCGGAATGTACCTTACCCGACACCTGCAGCAGTTGGAAAGACCCCAAAAGTTCCTCACCAAAAGGATAAAGGGGCTCAAACATATGTCATGCGCTGCCCGACTGAAGAAACTCCAGTTCTATTCAGTAGCATACCGTCTGCTCAGAGGTGATCTGTGCCTGACATACAAGGCCATGTCCAACCCGGAATTAATGGACATGCTCCACCTCAAAAAATCCGAATCCACCAGAGCCACGAGAGCAAGAGACTTAAACCTCAACACGGATATAAATAGGACGTGCTGGAGGGACAGATTCATCACCCAGAGACTCCCTACACTATGGAACAGAATCCCAGTCCATGTGAGGCAGAGCCCCTCACTGACTCTGTTCAAGAGAAATCTTGACGAGTGGATGGGAGATCGTAGGTTTACCCCGGGAATCATCTCTGTGTCACTGCTGGACAGAGGCACTGCAAACTAATGGGTATAGTATTCTCATCCTAAGGGGTGGTGAAAGCCACACACACTCTGGCTAGGCTTATAAATGCCCTAGGGCAGATAGCCTAGTATGAACCTATGAACTATGAACCTATTGTAACTTCCTTCCAAGACAAGTTAGACCAGAAGTCAGTCACATTCACCTTAAAACTGAAGCCAGAAGCACCCTCCAATACCTCACTATTCATACACTTTGTGAAGGTTTGTCAACTAAAACTGAATGATGACCTAACAATATACAAAAACCCTTTTCACCTTGACAGTCCCAGTGCTTGTGAGGAATTATTTGCTGCAAAGTTTTATGCACAGGGGAAAGATAACCACAAAGCGTTCTTTAACTTTGTTTGGAATCTCAGAGACAATGTCCAGCATGCTAACTTTTTTATAATGGTTCCATATCATTATTTCATAGGCTACTTTGGGCCTGATAGAAAACTAGCATGGAATAATTTATTTACATCAGTAACCAATCGGTTAATAAGATCAGAAAAAACTCAAAAGATGGAGTTACCCATATACCCAGGTTCTTAAATTAATCTACAGTTTCAATCATTGTGTGCTGTACTAAATAACCACCTTTCAGTATACGTCTGCCAAATCTCATATGCTTAGTTTTTCATGTATTTATCAACATATTGTTCTGTGCCCCAATGATTAACTTAGACAAGTTCTTTTACAGACATGCCATATCTGCAACACATTTAACCAGTTTACCAATTTAAACTTATCTGCATACAGACTACATAACACCTCATATGTAGGACTGCTATCTACGGAACAACAAAAACCTGACAAACGTTTTGCCCATGGTCTGCACATTTAAATACAAACATTGCATTACTTCTCTTTCAAAATTAATAATCAAGCTAGTGACACTTTTGCTGAAGCAACAAATACTATGGTAAATGCAACAAATGAGCAAATGGTTAAATATGCTGCACATGTTACAATATATATTAAAATGTTGCTTTGGCAGCTGAAATTTTAATTAAAATTTTGCATTACATAAGCATGTGGGTGGCATCTAAATTCACACTGACGTAATGAGAACAACAACAATACAAAATATTTCTAAACAGTTTCTTGCAATGTATATTTTACAATTTTCCAGAATCCAGGACAAAAAAAGACATCAATTGTCTAATGAAGGGCTTTGCAGTCATTCTGACGCATGTTTTAAAGACTGCATTTTAGTGGAGTTATAAACCTAAAATTCTATTTGTGTATCTTGCATGAAACTCATAAAGTAGCAAAGGACAAGTCAGAGCTTATAGGTGGTTATACATTCAACTAGGAGAACTTAAAAAAAAAAAAAAAACTTAAGTCAGACATAGTCAATTAAAGGTAAATGAGGAACAGCTGCTGTTTACGGCTCTTATAAACAAACTTGGTAGAATAAAAAGATTTGTTTTAACGTATTTTCTGAAGAATCCGAAGTCTAAAACTGAAACGTCTATCATTATGTAGTGAAGGCAATCCTTGAGTATTTGCCAAAAAAAACAACAAAATTTATGAAGAATGTAACCAAGAATGTCATCTATCCATTCGCTTTAGGGTGCTTCCCATAGCCTATTTCTAACCCAAACAGCTACTCATCTTATCAATTGTTCGAAACTTCTAATGTGCTTTGTGTGCCTCCTCCACAGTTGGCCGACGTGAAATTCCACAATCTTCATTTGGTGGCAAAAAAAAACTGCACCATTAATCTCACTCACCACCTCATAAAAGCGATGGGTATCGTTTTTTACAAGGAAAAGCTGCCTTAACAATGCAAACACCAGAAAGAATATGCATGAGCACACAACAGGATGATTCGGACACAGAGTAGTAATACATCAAACATAGATATGCTGCTGCAAAGCTGCAATATTTTTCCTAAGGTTACTGACCAAAGGTTAAAAAAAATATATATATATATATATATATATATATATATATGTTACCTATGTTTCCGCAAGCACCAGTATTATTATTTCTGACAAAATGGAGTCATTGGAACTACCTTTGTCTCATACTTGGCAAGATATAATGAGCGGGTTATTTTTTAATGAACGTAGGACCAACCCTCTACAAACTAAAAGTAATGTTTACTTTTTTGAAAACAGCAGAGCAAAATCAGGTATGTGAATGTCTGTCAATGCTACACACATGGCAGGAAATACCAGAAAAGAAGTTACACATTGCAAAATGAGGCATGGGAAGGAAGAAGGAGCACTGACATCACAGAATGGTTGTATGTATGCACTTTATCTTTAGAATACAAATACAGCAGTGGTGATGTCAGTTTGGGGGGAGGAAACATTAAGGAACGTATGGATAGTTTACAGCAGTCCTGACGTCAGCATTTCAGAGACTCCAGCAAGCTTTTTCACAGTGCCAGACTTGGTTTTTCAAACTGAAACTAAAACAATTCCTGTAAAGCTCTGTACTTTCTGTATAAAACAGTTGGATTAACAGTTTAAAAACGCTACATAACTAATTTTTTTTAAGAGGATTGGAAAACGGGGATGAAAAGTGCAGAAATGCTGAGTATTTCTGAAAGGAATCCCATTGTTCTTTAAAATAAATAAAACACTGAAGGAGTATATCAACTCAAATAACAAAAGGCTGGAAGAAATGGATGAAGCTTTAAAAATATATTCATATGAGGTGATAAAACTGCAAAAATGAGAGGTCGAAATGAAGAAAAGGCTGGCTGAATGAGACTGTTCAAGTAGAGATATTTCAAAAATAATAGAATTAGAGGACAGAGCACATAGAGATAACATGAATTTTTCTGCTGTATTAGAAAAACTGGAAGGAATAGAATAGAAGTTATGTACTCACCATAACGTTCCATCTGAGTAGATACTTCATTTGTCTGCAACCTGTGGGATTCGGATCGGCAACTTTCCAAGCTTCAAGATCCGAGCTCCTAGCTCCTCCCCCCTACCCATAATCCCATGCTACCAACCACATTACCTCAGATCGGTTATTTTGCCCTATAAGCTAAAGATGGAGAGAATTCTCCACAGGACAATATTTTACCGAGGTTTGGGGGATGGCAGGGGGGGTCGGTTGCAGACAAATGAAGTATCTACTCAGATGGAACGTTATGGTGAGTACATAACTTCTATATCTGAAGTAGTTACTTCATTTGATCTGCAACCTGTGGGACAGAGTCCCCAGCTTACCTAAAGGCCCTGGGTGGTCCCTACGGAAGGATATTCTGAAGCACCGCGGAGCCAAAGGAAGCCCTACTTCTGGAGATCATGTCCAGCTTGTAATGAGAAATGAACGTATGGGAAGAGGACCAGGTAGCCGTTGAGCAAATATCGTCAACTGGAACTCTAGACCAAAACGCTGTTGAGGTAGCCACAGATCTGGTAGAATGTGCCCGAATGACAACCGGAGCTGGTCTCCCAGTTGAAATGTATGCCTGTCTGATACATTGAGAAATCCAATTTGCTACTGTCACCTTAGAAATTGGTTTGCCCATGGCTGATTTAGCATAAGAAACAAACAACTGGTCTGACTTGCGGAAATCTTTAGTCCTATGCAAGTAAAAACGCAGTTGCCTGTGTACATCCAATTTGTGCAATGCGTATTCACCTTTGTTTTGGAAGCTAGGAAAGAAAACAGGGAGGTTAATAGATTGATTAATGTTAGATTCTGTGGCTACCTTAGGAAGAAAAGAAGGATTAGTCCTGAGGGCAACCCTATCTTTGTGAAAAATAAGGTATGGATACTTAATGCACAAGGCTTGTAACTCTGATACCCGCTTGGCAGAGGTAATCACTACCAAGAAGGCTGTCTTCCAAGATAAGAATTTTAAGGGCACAGAGGCCGCAGGTTCGAAAGGTGGTCCTGTTAATGCTTGTAAGACCAAAGTAAGATCCCATGGAGGCATAGCCGGTTTAATGGGAGGCTTTAAGAGAAACACGCCTTTTAGGAAGGCTTTGCATATTTTAGTTGACGCCAAAGAACTTATGCCATCTCCCACATGATAATGAGAGATGGCTGCAAGTTGAACTTTAATGGTGGACGCACTAGCTCCTTGCTCAAAAAGGAGGGATAGAAAGTCCAGAACGGTGGGAATAGGAACCGTAAAAGGATCTAATTCCTTATCCTTTGCCCAGATGAAAAAACGTTTCCATTTACTGTTGTAGAGTTTTCTGGTGGATGGCTTATGAGCTGCCACCAGAATAGCCTTAACTGGGGAAGAGATACCGGGAGTCCTTGCCATTAACGGAACTGGATCAGCCAGGCTGTGAGCCGGAGGCTGACCAGGTTTGGAGTCTGGCATCTCGTCGGATGCGAGATTAGGTCTGGTCTGGGATCCAGAATCCATGGGGGAGCCACACTGAGTCTGCAGAAAGGGGAACCAGACTTGTCGAGGCCAGAATGGGGCAATGAGAATCACTCTGCTCCCCAACCGACAGGCTTTCTGGATGAATTTCATCATCAGAGGGAGAGGAGGATATGCATAAAGAAGACCGGGCGGCCAAGCATGAACCAAGGCGTCCCTGGGAGATTCCCCTTTGGGGGGAACTATCGCGAAGTAATCGCTGCATTTTGAGTTTAGGGGAGAGGCAAAAAGGTTGCAGCGAGGTTGACCCCATTTGTGGAATATCTGTTTTGCGACAGAGGGATTCAGAGACCACTCGTAAGGGCTGAGAAATACCCGACTTAGGCTGTCTGCTAATATGTTGGTCCGTCCCGGAATGTGCATTGCTATCAGAAAGCGGTTGGTGGAAATAGCCCATTCCCACACTCTCATGGCTTCTCGACACAGGGGGTAAGACCTGGTCCCTCCCTGTTTGTTTATGTACCAGACCACAGACATGTTGTCCGTCTGGATTGCAATAGTCCCCAGAGGTAGAAGGCGATGGAGAGCTTGCAACACCAATAGCACTGCCCTCATCTCTAGGACATTGATATGCAATGCAGTCTCTAGAGGAGTCCACATTTCTTGGACTGACTTGCCTGCATAATGCCCGCCCCACCCGAGGCAGGAAGCGTCCGTGGTCAATGTGGCTTCGACTGGGGGGATCACAAAGGGTCTCCCTTCCTTGAGTTCTTCTGCCTGTAGCCACCAAAGTAGGGAGTCCCTGCATGCCCTGCTCAGGGGAATCGGCATGTCCAAAGGATGGGTCAACAGAGACCATTGGACCTGGAGAGTCCACTGTAATACACATATCATGAGCGGGCATGGAGAGAAAGGCCGATCGCCGCCGACATAGATCCTAACGCCCTCAGGACTAATTCTGCTGGGGGGGTTGGGCTCTGAAGAATATCCAAGACTTGGCGGTACAAACTGTTTATTCTGGTCGGTGTGAGAACCACTCTGGAGATTTGAGTATCCAACCTGGCCCCTATGAAATCTAGGGCTTGAGTTGGGCACAGGCAGGAATTCTTTAAATTGACTGAGATGCCCAATTGAGCAAACAGAGATAGGGCATAATCTCTCGCTGAAACCAGAAGATGCTTGTTGGGGGCGGTGAGGAGCCAATCGTCCAGGTAAGGGGACACCTGAATGCCCTGGAGTCTCAAGTGGGCTGCTACCACTGCCATGACTTTGGTAAACACTCTGGGGGCTGAGGTTAGGCCAAATGGAAGAACCCTGAACTGATAATGACTGGCTCCTAGCCGGAAGCGGAGGAATCTCCTGGACCGTCTGTCCATTAGTATATGGTAGTACGCGTCCTTGAGATCCAACGAGCACATCCAGTCATTCTCCTGCAGAAGGGGGAGAATAGATTGGAGGGTGACCATCCAGAACTTTTCCTTGGGTATGAACAGGTTCAGGGATGAAAGGTCTAGGATGGGTCTGAGGTCCCCCATTTTCTTTGGCACCAAAAAGAACCTGGAGTAATAACCCGATCCGGACTGATCTGGGGGGACGGGCTTGATGGCTCTTTTTGTTAGCAACTGCGAAATTTCTAAAGTTGCGGACTCCCTTTGATGGGGTGGAACATCGGGCGAGATGTTTGGGCTTGGGGGGTGCAAGAACGGTATCGTGTAACCTCTGGATATTATCCGGAGCACCCATCGATCGTTTGTAATGGACTCCCACTTTGATTGGTGCTCCGATAAACGCCCCCCGACTGCCTCCAGAGAGGGACAGTCGGGCAAGCCCTCAGGGCTGTTGCGCGGGTCCCTCCGAGAAAGGTTCTCTCGACCCAAAGTTGTGCGGGCCCCCTCTGCCTCTGGGCCGGCGTCCACCTTGTCCTCCTCTGCCTCTAGAGGACGAGTTGTCCGCAGCAGGACGGGATTGCTGAGATTTTCGAAACCACAGCTTCTTTTGCCCCCTCTGATTCCTAGAAAAGGATCTTTGGGGGTTAGAGAAGCGGACACCGACGGCCGACAGAGTCTTCCCATCCTTCTCGCTTTGGACAAGCGTGTCGCGAACTGCTGGGCCAAATAAGGCCGAACCATCGTACGGGGCGTTTGCGAAGGATGCCTTGAAGGGATCCGTGAAGTCACAGAGGCGGAGCCAGGAGTGCCGTCTTAAGACTACTCCCGCTCCGCTGGCTCTAGCGGCTCCTTCCGTGGCATGAGAAAGAAGCCGCATAGATGTATTTGAGATGGACTTTAGAGTGGCCATTCGAGTCTCAAAAACCTTTTTGTCCGAGACCGACATGGACTCCGGAGGGGCCGCCGCGTACTCCTTGATTAGGTCACGTTGCAGCCGGATAGTGTGTGCCATGTAGTTCAGCGACCTTATGGCAAAGGTTGCTGACGCAAACATCCGCTTCCCAATCCGGTCCAATGCCAAGGACTCCTTGTCCGGTGGATGGACCGAGGAACTTTCTTGGGCAAGTTCTCTCTTAGTGGCAGCCGCCACCAACATAGCATCAACCGGTGCGCCTTTGGACCAAGAAGGTCTATCAGAAGGAGGGCTGAGGACCTTATCCAGGCATCTAGGGATAGGCTCCACGGTGTCGGGCTCCTTCCAAACCCTGGTGGTAATTAAGTCCACCAAGGGGTCGGCTGGGGGGGACACCCAGGAGGCAGATGGGCCTGCCTCAAAGGCCTCCAGAAATATGAATTCGTCCAGGGAGGGTTTTTGGGCAGACCACCCCCCTCTTATACGCAACATTTCCATGATGTCTCCAAATGAGACATCTTCGGGGGGTGACCTTGGGGAACCCTCCGTATCCTCCAAATCAGTATCCGTGGTAATGGACTCGGGGGAGTCCAGGTGCCTCCTTTTGCACTGGTGCTTTCGAGGTCCCTCTTCGGCGGGACTGTCCGAAGAAGGTTCGTCCACCGGGTGTTGTTCCTCCCTGGGAACTAACTGGAGGCTTTGGGCAGGCTGTCCAGATGGACGGATGGTGGAAGACAGACCCTGATACAGTGGGGGTACGGGTGGATCCGAAGGCCCGATCGGGGACCTGGATGATCTCAACAGTACCCTCTCAACCACCTCAAAAGCCGAAGGAGATTCGTCATCACCAGCTTGAGAGAGCAACCTCCTCGGCTCCGAGGAGACGATCGGGGTCGGAGCCGAAGCAATCGGATCCGAGGTGGTGGTGCGCTCCGACCCGATCGGCGCCGAAGACACAACCACCCCCTCGGATCGGATGCTCAACCCTCGGCCCCGAGAGCTTGGATCCGACAAGCTCGAAGGCATAGTCGGCATCGAAGAAACCAACCCTGTCGGCGCCGACGTATCCCCGGATCCGAAAGGGCCTGGATCCGACAACCCCGAGACCCGAAAATGGGTCAGAGAAGGAGCGATCTGGGCAAAGATGGGGGCCGCCGTCCCTCCCAAAGGGGGGGGGGCAAGAGCATCCCCATCTGCATCTGGGTCTGCAAAAATCTTCACATCATCCGATCCATGTCTGCCTCGGAGATGCTTCTAGTGGACCGCGAAGAGGTAGTCGAGGCAGGCCGGGAAGGTCGCCTTGAAGACCTCGAGGGAGACCTATCCTCCTCCTCCTCCGGCTCCGGAGAAAAAGAAGGAGAACGGAGCCGAGAGGACAAGGATCCGGAGACCCTCTCAGGGGACTTAAGCAACTTCTCAGGCGGAGCCGAGGGATGAGACTCGGCCCGTCTTTTAGTAGAATGACTTTCCCTCTCTCTATGCTTTTTCTTCTCCTTATAAGAAGAAGACCCAGACTCCACAGAGCTAGTACCGGATAAGGGAGGTTGAGTCCCGGGTACAGCTACCGGAGTGGCCGGCGCCGAAGCTACAGAAGTAGCTTGGGCCCGGCTGGGAGAAGAAGAAGCCGACTCCTGAGGGAGTTTTCCGCCAGGATCAGCTTGTTCTTCCTGTCCCTGAGTGCCGAGGTTGAAGGCACAAATTTGGCAGGCCTCCGACAAATGTACTGCCCCCAGACACAAAACGCACTGAGTGTGGCCATCAGCAGGGGAAAGCTTGTGGCCACACTCAGTACACTTCGAAAAAATAGCTTTGGATTCAGCCATTATCCTCTCACACACACACCCAAACACTAAGGGGGGGGGGGGGAGGGGGAGAGACCATTTAAAACTAAGAGAGTTTTTTTTTTTTTTTTTAAAACAAGGAGGGTTTGATTAAAAACAACACACACACGAATTTAACTAGAAAATTTCAAAGTTTTGTAAAGAAAAAAGGAACAATCTCACCAAATGCTAGGAGCTCTTCACAGAGAAGCAACCGTCTTTAGCCACGGCAAAAAACGATCTGAGGTAATGTGGTTGGTAGCATGGGATTATGGGTAGGGGGGAGGAGCTAGGAGCTCGGATCTTGAAGCTTGGAAAGCTGCCGGCTCGGATCCGGGGTCGGATCCGAATCCCACAGGTTGCAGATCAAATGAAGTAACTACTTCAGATCTATTAATTTTATGAAAGCACAAATAAACAACTGGACTGGTGTTCCACAGCAGGAGTTTTACTTGAAAGGGCACATTGTGTGTATGCTCCAAACCTGGCCATGACAAAGCAACCTAGGCCCTTAATAGCAAAGATGCAATCCTACTAGCAGAAGTTGATTCTGACAAAACTGTGGAAGAAGGATGAAGCACTAGAAGTGGTAAACAATAGAGTGTTTGTGGAAAATGATTACTCACTGCACACCAGGCAGAAGAGGAGTAAATTTATTTCACTATATAAGGGAATGTCAAGAAGCAGGCATGAGATTCAAACTGTTGTACCCAGTTATCTTCAAAATATTCTTTCATGGAGGGACAACATCATTTCTTGATACAGAACATGGTCAGGAAGAAATACAAAAGTTTGTTAAACAAAAAGTGAATTGTGAAATAGAAGGAGAGTCTGTTTCTTGTTCTTATGGTAATAAAGACCACAGAGACTGTGCCAGTAAAACTTTTTCCAATCCTTCATCAGAAAATGCTTGAGAGAGAAAAAAAAGCATAAGAGCTGACTAGAAGAACTGAGAGTATGAGATAAACAGGAATAAAACGGCAACTCAGCAATTGACAAATAAATAGGATTGCAAAGCATTAATTATATTTGTGAAATATGACAGAAAAAGAAAACTTGGAAATACTGCACTTTTTTGGCGTTGTTAAACTTGTAAGGGACTCTAAAGCATTTGCCCTGCTTCATGCCATTGTCTGGAAGAACACTTAGGCAAGGAGAAAAGGGAAGGAAATGGTTAACTGTAAGTAAAACATATAATGCATGATATAATCTGTATGATACAAAGTAAAGTTTTCTCAGTTATTTTAAGTGTAATGGGGACACTAAAGTAAACAGGTGCCCCTGTATTTTCCTATTTTTTCTCTTTCTCCATGTTCAGTTTCAAGAAATGTAGGCACTGCAATGTAAAATAAGAAGAAAAGTCTAGTAAAAGAGCATGATACATGAAAAATGATGTGTTGTTTCTCATTCTTGCATAGAGGAATGATTAGATTATGACCCTTGGCTTGATTTAGTAACAAGTTTTAAGAGAAAGTAAGTAAATAAAAAAGAACATTGAATTTAATAAGCTTTCCTCTAGCAAATAAATAAATGCTTGTAGAAGCAAGTCTGTATCTTGTTCTCATGTTTCAGTAGAGACAATCTGATAAAGAGCAATAAAAACAGAAAATTTCTTTCTTTCAATGGCTAGGAGATAATGTTTTTTGAAAGCATTCAAGTGTTTTCCCAATCTGAGAGAGCACTAAAGATCAGACAAAACCAGACAGCACTTAGTAGAAGCACAGGCTGCACCATGTGTCTTAGCATGGATAACCTTCCTTTTAGGTTAACACAAATCTATGAGTGTGGCTATCAGTTTGGGACAATTGTTCCTATTAAGAGAGTAAAACTTCAATATCTGAAGATGTACATAGTTTTGTGTGTTAGTATTAAGTTAATAGGCTTCAAGGGTGCATTGTGGGTGTATTTTGTTTTGCTTGAGGGCTTTCAATAAAAAGTACAGTTTTGTACCTACCATAAATGTAGATGTTCGAAGATCCACATTGCTGCAGTCCTTACATATGGGTAGTCCGCTGTCCTCGGTCGGCCCGAATACCAAAGTATTAGGCTGACGTCGGTCATGGGCGCTCAAATCTGACATCAGAGTGTCAGGGTATAAAAGCGCATGACCGACATCATATCCTCAGTCTTTTCTTGCCCCAGATGTCAGAAGGCCCTAAAAAGAAAGGCCACAGCCAAAAATAGAATACCTCCCAAAAGCATGCCCAACAACAACCACCACCCAAACCATATAACCATGCCAAACTACAGTGGGGAAGGAGGGAGGGTAAATTGGACTGCAGCAATGTGGATCTTCGAACATCTACATTTATGGTAGGTACAAAACTGTACTATGTTCTTCATCTCACATTGCTGCAGTCCTTACATATGGGTAGAATCCCAAAGCAGAGGTAAAGGGAGGATGGCAAAATCATAAAGCATTAGGGGCTGCTAAAATGCCCTGTAATATTGCAGTGGTAAATCCAGCCCTAGACTTAGAATAAAGAGGAAGGTGGTAATGTTTAAAAAAGTATGTACTGAACTCCAAGTAGCTGCTTCCAAAATATCTTTTGTAGCTACCCCCCTGAGAAAGGCAGTAGAAGTGGCAGTAGCTCTAGTGGAATGAGGTCTGATTCCAGCCGGAATCTCCTTACCATGATGGGAATAACAGAAAGAAATACAAAAACCAATCCATTTAGAAATAGTTTGTTTTGAAACAGGTTTTCCCTGAGAACCTAAAGCAAAAGAAACAAACAACTGCTGAGACTGCCTGAACCCCTTGGTTCTGCTCAAATAATAACGCAACTGCCTGTGAATATCCAAAGTATGCAAAATCTTCTCCCCTTTATTTTGTGGGTTTGCATAAAAAGTAGGCAAATGAATAGTTTGGTTCAAGGCCACACTAGAAACCACTTTAGGCATAAAGGAAGGATTAGTACGCAAAGATACCCTATCCTTATGAAAAATCAGGAAAGGTTCCACTGCCATAAGGGCCTGTAATTCAGAAACCCTTCTTGCAGAGGTAATGGCCAACAAAAAAGCAGTCTTCCATGACAAATACTTTAACACGGCAGTAGCTGCAGGCTCAAAAGGTTGTAGAGTAAGTTTTTCCAACACAAAATTGAGATCCCAAGCAGGAGTAGGAGCTCTACGTGGGGGTCTTATGTTCTTTGCCCCTCTAAGAAATTGCTTAAACAAAGGATGAGAGAATAAAGGAGGGTCACAGTCATAGTGAGCAGAAATGGCTGCAGCATGAACCTTTATAGAGGAGAAAGACAAACCTTTGTCCAATAACTCAGTAAGATATTGAAGAGAAGCACTTAAATCAGGCTTGGAAACATCAAAGTCCTTCGCTTTGCTCCAAATAAATATCTCCTCCATTTATCAGCGTAAACTTTCCTTGTACTAGCCCTTCTGGCCTCCAAAATAACATTCAAAACTTGTTGTGGAAGCTGAGACCCTCCAGGGTCTAAAACAGAATATGCCAGGCTGTTAGATGCAGAGACTGAATCCTGACATTGAGGAAGTGATTGCCCTCCTGAGACAAAAGGTGCGGAATCAAAGGCAGAGGCCATGGAGGCTCCGTACTAAACTCCTCAGTAGTGGGTACCAGTGCTGTCGAGGCCAATCCGGCGCTATCAGAATCATGGATGGCTTGTCTTGTCTGGCCTTCAAGAGTACCTTGGGGAGGAGAGGCAGAGGTGGAAAGGCATAGACATGAAGATTGCTCCAACTGAATGATAGAGCATCCACCTTCCAAGCTGTGTGATGAAACATTTTTGTGCAAAACTTTGGCAACTGGTAATTTAGTGGAGAAGCGAACAGATCTATGTCTGGAGTCCCCCATAACACTGTCAACTTTTGAAATACATGAGGATCCAATTTCCACTCGTGAGGATCCACTATTTGTCTGCTCAACACGTCTGCTAAGGAGTTCTGTGCTCCTGGTAGAAACCTTGCCTGAAGATTGAGGTGTAAACTGAGAGCAGTCTCCCACAAAATCATCGCTTGTCTGCAAAGAGGTGAATGGGTTCCCCTTGCTTGTTGATGTACCACATGACAGTAGTGTTGTCTGTTTGAATCAACACCTGCCCTGGGTGAAGTAAATCCTTGAAAGCCATCAATGCAAATTGGACTGCTAACATCTCCTTCAAGTTGATATGCAAATGTTGAAGTCTGACAGGCCACGTGTCTTGCACCCATTTTCCATTGAGGTGTGCTCCCCAAGCCTTGTCCGAGGCATCTGTCGTTAGAATCTGACTCGCCTCTGGTCGGGTCACAGAGAGTCCCTTGTTTAGGTGACATTCCTGAGCCCACCACAAAAATTCCTTCTGAATGCAAGGTATTATCTGAATGACAGTGTCTAGATCTTGGCAGTGTTGTGTCCATACATTTTTGAGATACCATTGAAGCTTCCTCATATGCAGTTTGGCATTGGGAAGCACCAGAATACAAGATGCCATGAACCCCAAGGCTTGAAGGACTGTCCTTGCAGTCAGCCTGGACTGTAGAGACATTTGATGGAAATAAAGAGAAAGGCTTCTTTGTTTGTCCGGGGTCAAAAAAAGCCATCTGGGAAACTGTATTCAGTCTCACACCCAGAAAGCACATGTCCTGAGAGGGTACTAGACTGGACTTTGTTTCGTTCACAGAATACCCTAGGCATCTTAACACTACCATCACATACTGAAGATGATGAAGAAGTTCGTCCTTGTCTTGTGCAATAATCAGGCAATCGTCCAAATAAGGATAAATCTGTATTCCTCTTAACCTGAAAAAGGCTATCACTGGAGCCAGAACCTTTGTGAACACTCTGGGCGCAGTAGATAAGCCAAAGGGCAATGCAGAGAACTAATAATGTAAATTTCCAGCCCGAAAACGCAGGAACCTCCTGCAACTGGGCCTGATAGGAACATGAAGATAAGCCTCTTTGAGATCCAGAGTTACCATCCAGTGATTTTTTCCCAACAGAGGTAAAAGCTGTTGTAACGTCAGCATTTTGAACTTTGGAATGTCCAGATAAGTGTTGAGGATAGATAAATCTAAAATCGGTCTCCACGTGTTCCCTTTCTTTGGTACTAGAAACAGGCGAGAATAAAATCCTAGGCCCACTTCTGACAGAGGAACTGGCTGTATAGCTCCCATGTGAAGAAGTAAAGAAATCTGTTTGTGAGCCTCTATCCTTTGCCGAGGAGGAACGTATGGCATGCCTTTGAAAGGAGGCAATGTATGGAAATAGAACTTGTAGCCTCGGTTTATAATGTCCAATACCCATTTGTCCTGGGTGACTAAAAGCCAGCTTTGCTTGAAAAGAGCTAACTTTCCTCCCAAAGGAGCTGCCAGGCAAGAAGAATCTGGCAGCTGAAAATGCAGGTCATTGGGCCTGTTTACGAAAGGACTGGCCCCTGCCCTCACCTGCAGATTGTGCAGGCGAACTCCATGTTCTAGGCCTGTAGGTACTCTGAGCTCTGCCCCTACCACGTCTAGATCTACCCCTAGACTGAGAATCAGAAGAAGGGTACGTCCACCCCTTAGTAGGCCAATTTCTACTAAACTTTGGAGGTTGCACCTGCAAAAAATCTTTAACAGTCTGCATAGACTTAGCCTTGTCTTCCATTTTCTTTAATACCGACTCCACAGGGGGACCAAACAAAACTTCAGACTGTAAAGGAGCATCCAGAATTCTAGTTTTAACATGCTCGGACAAATTCTGATCCTTAAGCCAGGCGTGCCTCGAAGAACTGAACCAGTGGCAGCCACCCTAGAAGAAGCCTGTAAAGCATCAAAACCACACTGCAAAGAATGTTTACCCACCTGTTCAGAGACATGTACTAAATCTTGCAATTCTTTACACTCTATGCCCTCTGCCAAAGCATCCACTTTAGATTTTAGCTGAGAAAGGAGGAAATTCTGATACTTCAACATATGAAACTGGCAATTTAAAGCCCTCATTGCTAAAGTAGAAGAGGCATACACCTTCTTACCCCATCTATCCAAAGCTCTAGCTTCCTTATCTAGAGGAACCGGATTCTTTACAACAGAGGCTCTAACACCCTTAGGCCCCTGACTAATAGTTTCTGGGTCTGCCCTAGGACTCTTATACAGATATTTATGAGCCTCAGGCACCCTGTAATACCTGTCCGGTTTAACTGGCGCAGGAGGCAAAGAATCTGGATTAAGGGAAGCCTCTGAGAAAACATCTTGAACAACATCCAAAACAGGAGGTATAGCCAAGGGTCTATGCTGTGGTAAAAACAAGAATTCCCTAAGCCTCTTCCTTGAATCAGAGAAATCCTGTCCTTCCCACTTAAAATGCTCCCTCATGGAATGTAGAGTTTCTGAAAAAGAAAAAGCCTCTGGAGGAGAAGCAGAAGGAGTGGAATCCTCTGCATCAGAATCAGAATAAGGAGGAAAATCTTGAATGTCTTCAGCAGAAGACTCTGAATCATCTGAGGCCTGATCTAAACTTTCCAACTCTGGCTCCACCCTGGGCCTCTTATCAGGAGGGGGCATAGAACCTCTAATTAAAGTAATCAAATCTTCTGCCATTTTAAGCATGTGCTTTTTAGGCACAGACCCTGAAGCACCAGGACTGACACCAGAGGAAGGCAAAACAGACCTGCCCTTAGAAGGAGCCTTAGAAATAGTAGTAGGAGGCCTAACCACCTTAGGCATAGAAGGGAGAACAGTAACCTGAGAGGCCCCTTCAGCCTGACCTGATTCCTGTGAGGCCACATCTTGCAAAATCAAAGTTTCCCCCTGAGACTCAACAGAAACTTCAGCCGGATCCACCTGTTCCCCTGAAGCTTCTAAAGGACCGGCGTCCGAAACGGACGAATCATCCTGTCTAGGTTTCAAAGATTTGTCTTTGCGCTTCTTCGTGGAAGCGGGCGTCGGAGGATCCGACGGCATATTATAATTACACCGCTTACCAAAGACTAACCTAGCGCAATCTAACCTTCATTTTATGGTGCGCTTATTAAACCTAGCACAAAACCGACACCCGACTACGTCGTGCTCAGGTCCCAAACAAGGAATACAAAGAGAGTGATAATCCCTATGCGGTATCTGTTTCCCACAAGAAATACAATTATTCACTTTTTCTGACATCCGGAATTAACTTAGGCAAGAAAAAACAAAAATATTCCCCAACGGGATACTTAGCCCAACTTGGTTTCGGTCTGAAACTCAGAATACGAAAATTTCAGAACGCCGAACGGCACTTGCAACGCTGCTTCTGCATCGGACCATGCGGCAAAAAAGACTGAGGATATGACGTTGGTCATGCGCTTTTATACCCTGACGCTCTGATGTCAGATTTGAGCGCCCATGACCGACGTCAGCCTAATACTTTGGTATTCTGGCCGACCGAGGACAGCGGACTACCCATATGTAAGGACTGCAGCAATGTGAGATGAAGAACATCAAAGTTTTGTAAGATGTGACATGGGTTGAAACGGATATGACAAGAAACAACTGCATAAAAAATCAACCTGTCAAACATTAGTGTATCCATGTAACACAAAAGCTGAAACTAGATGCTGAACAAAAAAGTGGGAATAATAACATAACATAATCATGCTTTCTATATTACCTTTAAGTTAATGGTCAAATATCTATGCTATGGGAGACACATTTGGAAAGAACCGAACATGTGAATTTGATAAAGAAAGGTTTTCAGGACAGTTATTCAGCAGAATACCTGGGAGAAAGGAAAAGAGGAGTTCTTATATTAATTGCAAAAGGAGCTCCAGTAGTGTTAGAAGAGGATAAAAAAGATAATAATGGTAGATTTGTGCAACTAAGGGGCTACTGGCAAGGGAGGATTACACTGGCATGTATGTATATACCACCTAAAATGCTATAATGGAGTTTAAGAAAATTCTGGGAGAAATAATCATCTTTCAGCAGGGAATATTATTTATAGGTGGGGATTGGAATTTGATTTCCAGCAGTGAAGATGTGTCTGGGTGACCGTGACAGATAATATAACAAAGGAAGGTAGATTTTTGAATAAATTAATGAAAATATTTGGCATGGAAGATATGAATTCAGTAGTAGGAGTTCAGAGTAAATTTACTTATTACTCCCCAAAATATAAAATCTGCACTAGGCTAGACAGAACTCACATTTCACAGGAACATGTGATCGCGTCAATAATAACTAAAATAAAAATGCAGGGTAATGAAATAAAATGAGACACTAGTGCTTTCCTACTTATCTGTTGAAAAAAGAAATGGGTAGTGGAAATTATTCAGGAGTTATTAGAGAAGATAGAAATTTCTTCGGAAAATATAACTAGGGAGTGGGATAAAATTAAAGTGGAGTTTAAAAATACAGTGGAAATGAAAGACAGATGATTAAGAAAAATAGGGTAGAAATGAAAGAGAGATGATTAAGAAGTAACAGACATTATTTAGAGGGAATGACAACTGTTAAAGTATTGCAGAATGGGGTAATCTCAAAGAACAAGAACAGGAGCATTTGCAGAATGCTAAACAGAAAATAAAGGATTACCTTGATAATATGCAGGAGTTTTGAAAGACTGCTGTTAAGCAACTGTTTTTTTATATTAACTCCAGAGCACAAAAACTTTTAGCATGACATAGGCAACAAAGTAGAAAGGGTTGTTGCCAAGCTTAGGCAGTCTATAACAAGGAAGATAACAAGCGAGGAACTAGAAATATTTTGAAAATTTTATGAAAGTCTGTATAAAGCAGAGAAATATGGAAATCAAGAAAAGGTACAAATGAAAATGTTTATGGATGAATTAAATAAATATGCCAAGGTTAGAGGTAGATGATTCTCAATTACTAACAGGCTAGGAGGAAATGAGATAAAAATGGGGAAAGACCCCAGGAATAGATGGCATTCCTGTGGATGTTTGGAAGCTAAATGATAAAGATCTGGAAGGTTTTGTTTAACAGTATTTTAAGAGGCGGAGAATCATCAACATCTTGGAAGAAAGCGATGGTGGCTGTAATACCTAAAGAGGGTAAAGATCTGTCAGATTTAGCTTTCAATAAAACAAAGTTTTGTAAGATGTGACATGGGCTGAAATGGATATGACAAGAAACAACTGCATAAAAGTTTACTAACAGGCTAATAAAAGCATTTGCATTCCCTGATAAAATAAGGTTGATTAGGAACATACATTAATGATAGGTGGTGAAAATTAAAGTGGGTGGGTTCCTCTCTGATAATTTCTGTTTGAGCAGAGGAACCAGGCAGGGTTGTTCTTTTTCCCATTTGTTATTTGCATTATATTTAGAACCATCAGCAAAGAAAGGAAGAGACTCAAAAATTCAAGGATATAATCACTATGTTAGTCAAGAAAAGCTGGCTCTATTTGCAGATTATATTATTTTATACCTTAAAAAACAGAAAAGGACATTTCAGTGTTGTGGAACATTTTAAGGCAGTTTCAAATCTTTCTGGGATACAAAATGAATGAAACTAAAACAAAGACTGTTAGAAAAATGCATAATAGCAATATGCATGCTTAGTGCATTAAAGACTTAAAAGGGTTAATACATTTATTCTGTTCATGTTGTATGAATCTGCACAGCTACTAGAAACTTTAATAAGAGACACTTCATTCTGCTTATGCCACGAAAATATGTGCAGCTACTAGAAACTTGATAAAAGACATTTTATTCTGCTAATGCCATGTGAAAATGTGCAGCTGCTAGAAGCCTTGATAAAGAAAACAATAGATGTTTGAAAGCTTAAACCATAGTCAGCATTACTTGTACCAAAGCTAGAAATGCACCTTGAATCTAGACAAAATGTAACACATGTATTAGAACTGTACAATTGAAGAATTGAAAAACCAAGGAGGGCTAAAATAAGCCCAAGGCCAGGTTGTTTCTCTCAAATGTTTTTGCAAGACTGCAGTAATCTGACCATGTCAGCAATAAGTCTGGTAACATTTTCTGTGTAACATACAGAAAGATGTGTCCAACTACATCAGCAGTAGATTTAGTAACATTTTCTGTGTGACATGAAGAGAACTGTATAAGAATAACATACTGATCTCCAGAAAATCAGACAAACCTTGTACCTACATGCTTTGTCTCCTTGCTGCAAGTAATAAAGGGTAACTTGCTTGAACCTAACGTGCATTGGTCTTTGAAGTTTTCCTTTACAGATTGGTCCTTCGGACCGGAATCCTCTCTTCACCTCGGATCAGACGGCCAGGTGGCTGAAACCGTACAGGGAAGAAACCAAATCGGTTCTTCTTATATGTAAAGTCCTCTGACTGAATTGTCGTCAAAAGAGGCCAGCCACTTTCTGATCTGTGACTGAAGGACGGGTTTTCCACAAATTGGTGATCAATCACGTGGGCACAGGTAAGGTGAATCTACTTTTTTTCTGCTTCAGGATCAGGGACTGGATATGTATTGTTTTTTTTGTCAGATTGTATTTTTCTTACAGTCAGGGATAAAAAAAAGGTATGGTCTTGTCAAAGATCAGGTGAAACAGAGTAGTAGACATTAGGTAGTCATTCTGAAGACACTATAACAAAATCCGTGGTACACGTTAAAACTAGAGAAGTTATGTAACAATTGAAAGATAAAAGAAAATGGGTAATAATTCCACAAAAACACCCCAAAACCCGCTGTTAATGGAAGACGCAAAATATATGCAGTCGCAGCGCACCGATAATATTAGATATTTTTCAAAATGGGTTAACAAGTACGAATTCAACGGAAAATTAGAAAAATCCTCACTTATCAAATTTATCAAACAACTCAAAAATTATTCTAAGGGTCAGGTAAAAAAGCAACGACGGTTAGGAATTCCTCAGGCACACAGGTGACTGAAGGAAGTAAACCGTAGGGACCAAAAGAACAAAGATTCAAAAGTAATGTTTTTAGATAGGGAGGATAACAATTTAGTAATAGCATCAGCACTCCACCTCCCTTACCAGAATATGAAGTGAGTGAACAGGTTAGTCCACCCCCACTATATCCTGTGGTCACTGGAGACAAAGACATTATAAAACTGAAACTAACTAAAATCAGAGATCCCATCAGAGATCAGGTTCCAGACAAAGGCAAGTAATTCAGAGGAAGGTATCGAGTTATGGCAAATAGTTAAGAATTCACGATCTATAGGAGAAGAGGAAGAAATATGCCCGCTTATAGAGGTACCCAATCCTCAGGCAGGTCAGGACAATCAGGACCCAACCATTCTAGTCTATAGACCTTGGACTCCGGAAGATATCCGGAAAGCCACTGAGGGAATTCCCCATCCAAAGATTAGTTTTAGAAAATTCTCAGAAGATTTACAAGGAATGAGGTTAAGTTATAACTTAAACGGAGAAGAAATAGAAAAGGTAGTTAGACAGATTGTAGGGCCAGATTGGTACATGATTTGTGGCAACCGGAATCCTCGTGACGCTGCACAAAGACCCCTCCCACATAGCAGCGCAGAGTTAGACACTAGAGTAAAAGGTCTTACAGACTGCATCTCTGAAAAATGGAAACCTAGGGCAGACTGGACTTGCATTAATCAATGCATCCAACAAGAAGGTGAAACAATTGACCGATACTATGCCAAATTGCTAGAATGTTTTAATAATCACTGTGGAATGCAGGTTCCCAAAGATCAAACACAAGATTCCCCATATGAACAGCAGTTAAAGAATGCATTTTTAAAAGGCAGTAGCACACCTATAAGCAGTTTCATTACAAAACACATGGTAGACCATCGTACGAGCAGGTTACAATCATTACTTGAATATGCTAGGCATGCCGAAAGGCATTTTAATAGCAAAAAGAAAAAGAAGGCTCAAGTATTTTCTGTAGAAGATGGAGCAGAAGTCTATGTAGTACAGTCTGGGAAAAAGGGCAAGAAAAACGCACAGGGAAACAAGCAGTCTGATCAGCAATCAGAGGACTTTGAAAGGCGTAAAAAAAGGGGAGAATGTTTTAAATGTGGTAAAAAGGGACATTTGGCAAGGGATTGCAGGAAAAATAAGAAGGCAACAACGGAAGACAAGGAAGGTGAGGACTGACTATATGGTAGTCAAGAATCACTAGAAGGGGCTAGTAGAGAAAGGACAAATGAGAATGTGAAAGGGAGTAGAGGAAGTGCAGGTAGTTAGCGACAATGAAGAAGACGAAATATTAGACCTAGCTTTATTGAGCTTGGAGCTCTATTTAGCAGACACGAAACCAGAAGTTACACTCTTGGTGGAAGGGAGGGAGGTCAAATTTTTGTGTGATTCAGGGGCATCATGGACCCTGATACACCCCTCCAAATTACCAGAAAACTCAGAGTCACCTGATTACATACTGGTCAAAGCAGCTAATGGACAGCTGTATCGGGAGCCCCTCTCCCGTAACATTGCAATAACTGATCCAGTTTCAGGATTGACACAGAAAAGCAAAATTGTAGTTTCTGCAAAATGCCCAGTAAATCTCTTGGGCAGAGATCTCATGCAGTTATTTGGTATAGCAGTAGTCCCAACCATGCAGGGTATGGAAGCACAGCGACAAACCAACACCTTTGTGGTGCAATCGGAAGGTGAAATGTTTTACTGGTACAGCCAGGACTCGGTTACGACTGGTCCAGGGACTGTGACCAAGGAAGTGATGAAAGTAACCATCAGCAAGTTTCCCTCCCTTGACATTGATAAGCAACACTTGTTGCACTGTTCCCTGTATTTTTGTAGCACACCAGGACCTGATAAGGAATATGAGAAAGAATTAAATGAAAATTATTGCGTAATTTGTACTGGGATGCAGAAGGGAATAGTGTAGCCAGCTGTTCACTGCCCCAGGAGTTTTTTGCACTTTATAAATCTAATTGATTACCACCACATGTTAGCTTAACCAAAAACAAAAATATAAAATGGGCAGACCTAGGGGAGAAAGACACGGGATGGGAGAAACAAACAGAACTGGAGCTATCAGGACAGGGAATACAAGTACACTAATTGAATTGGGTAACTCAGACCAACCCAGCTGTGCACTTACATTCTTGCGAAGACAGCTGATGGACACTCCTACTAAAGGAGGAAGAAAACGCCTTGCGAGATATACCAGAGACTCTCTGGTCGACAGGAAAATCAGATGTAGGACTCATTTGTACAGCAGGGCCAGTTACTATCACACCAAAGTCAGCATTCAGACCACAAAAGAGACAGTATCCCTTAAGAAAAGATGCAGAGGCAGGGATAAAGCCTATTATAGCAGCATTATTTAAAGGAGGGGTACTAGTAGAATTTCCCAATTCACCATGTAACACATCCTTATTTCCAGTTAAAAAAGCCAATGGAGAATGGCGTATGGTCCAGGATTTACAAGCAGTAAATGACACAGTAATACCAAGGGCACCCATAGTGCCAGATCCACACACCCTGTTAAACGACTTAAGACCTCAACAAAAGTATTTTTCTGTGGTAGACATTAGCAACGCATTCTTTTTGATACCGATACACCCTGATAGCCAGTATTGGTTTGCATTTACATTTCAGGGAAAAAGATACACATATACGCGCCTACCACAGGGATATTGTGAAAGTCCACGAACAAAATAAAATGCTTGACAGCGAAACCAAATGAATCCAGACAAAGATTCCAGGCAACAAGAACTCTTCTTAACCAATTTTATTAAGCGCTTTTCGTCATACAAAGTTGAATGACTTCTTCAGATAAGTTATACATCACAAGTGTTAGCTTTTTTATACGTTGTCAACCCCTTCTAACTCAATAACCATCTATTAAATTAATTAGTTAATTAATTAAGTCATTGCTACATTTAAAGGGGTACTTCGCAATTTAATATAACCCTAACTCACAGCTCATTGGAAAATATGGATACATACACTTGTATATCCCTTTATTTATCTTATAGAAGCATTCTGTGACTTTTTCATATTGTTTAAATTAATTCTTTACTACTTAGCATATAGAAAATGTAAAAGTATATAAAAACATCATTAGAGAATAAAAATCTATCTAAAAGATTTATAAAACACTTTAGTATTATACTATTCTAATGTTTTCTTTTCAAAATTTTATTTATAAATCTAGTATCATCTCTTTAAGCTTCTAAGCTTCAAGAGGCATGAAATGTTACAGTGGTCATTAAGACCTGGTTCCATAAAGGCATTTGTTCTAAGTTGCCAGGATAATTCCCGTTCTTCAAGGAGTAGGTTATAGGGGCCTCTTCTGCTGTCTATTTGTATCTGGTCCAAGCCTACAAATTTAAAAGTATGATTAGGGAAGGATGAGATATGTTTGACTAAAGCATTATCTGCTTTCATTCTAGAGATAGCATTGATATGTTCATATATTCTATCTCGCAATCTCCTCTCTGTTTTCCCTATATAAAAACATGTACAGTTTGAACACAGGGCTCCATACACCACTAGCTTGGAATTACAGTTTAAATTATGGTTTAATACATATGTCCTATTGTTTATCAAGTGTTTACTACCTATTAAGATATTAATATATTTACAATAGTTACAGTTTCCACAACCGGAAGACCCTTTTACATTGCCTTTCTCTTTTATTGGTTTACATTCTAGTAGGGTCTTTAGGTTCCTACCTTTCCTAAATGTTACCTCAGGGACTAGACCAAGAGTTGTGGAACATTTTCTATCATAAAGGAGTGTAGTCCAGTTTTTATATAGTATATCCCTTACGATATTACTTTCTGTACTGAAGGTCATGATGTAATTAGTACTTCTATCTTTAGGTATAGTCCCCTTATTGTAGTCACTCCCAGTGTTCAACTCCCTATTCAGTCCCAAGCTTGTCCCTGTGTTTATAGTCTCTTCTACGCTATTTTTAGGGTCCCTTATACTCAGCAAGGGTAAGATAACCCCATTCTCTCTCTTAATACTAACTTCTTGCAGTATATTTGTTAGGAATGTCTTAGGGTAGCCTCTATGGGTAAACATTTCTTCTAATAGTTTACATTCCTGTATAAAATCCTCATCCCGTGAAACCATACGAGCTGCTCTAATTACCTGTCCCCTTACAATTGCTTTTTTCTGTGTATTGGGGTGGCTGCTCGTGTAATGCAGAAAAGAGTTACAATATGTCTCTTTTCTGTGTATCTTCGCATAGAATTGTTTATTCACTTTGTCTTTGACCAAAGTGATATCTAAATAATTGATGTTATTCTCATGAAACTCAAATGTAAATTTAAGAAAGCTAGTAGTGTTATTCAAATGTTTTACCAAGTCTAACCCTATACTCCTGTCACCCTGGAGGCAAATAAAGATGTCGTCCAGGTAGCGTGTGTAATACACTATATTGGATGTAAATTGTTCCATATTTAAGAGGAAGTTACCCTCCCAGTAAGCCATAACTGTATTTGCAAAGCTGGCACCTACTGGGGACCCCATAGCCACTCCACATTTTTGCAAGTATAACTCGTTGTTGAATAAAAAGTAGTTGTTGGACAAAATTATGTCTAACAAAGTTGTTACTAGGTAGACCTCATTACTAGTAGCTCCTTTCTTAACTAAATATATGTTCACCCATTCCAGTCCTATATCATGTGGGATTGAGGTATACAAGTCTACCACATCTACTGTTAGGAAATTGTAATCTTCCTTAAATTCTAGTTCATTCACTTTCCTTAGAAAGGCCCACGAGGCCTTGCAAATTTGGGTTTCTTTTACCAAATATTTTTTTAAAATGTTATCAACTAATTTTGCACTACCATATGTGATGGAATCCCTTCCATCAATTAGTGGTCTAAAAGGGGGGTTAGACAAATTTTTGTGAATTTTAGGTGTAGCAAAGAAGACAGGGATTTTTGGCCATTCTGTCTTTATATAGTTGTACATATCTATATCGATGTATCCTTCTATAAAGAGGTCACTAAAATAGCCTTTAATTTGTTTGTATGCTGTATTCACTTCATTAATACTTGATTTTGTGTATGCTTCTTTGTCTAAAATTGCAGAGACTCTGTTAATGTAGTCACAGTAGTCAAATAAAGTAAGCCCCCCTCCCTTATCAGGTTTTATCGCTCTAACATTTAATGTCTTAAAAAGTTTAAGGAAAGCTTTTTCATCTGGGGTAATATTCGATGGTCTATTAGTATTGTTCAAGAATAGGTTATTGTCTTTATTTGCCAAGTTTCTTAAATCTAGTTCCATAATTGCTTCAAACAATTGAAGGGCTGGGTGTAATGGAGGGTTGTAATCACTAGGGATATAATAAGTAGGTCTAGTGTGTTCAGTATTGCCCAATAAAAGTTTTAAATTAAGCTTCCTGACAAATAATTTCAAATCTTTGATATTCTCCACCAAGTCCATATGCTGGTTAGGTATGAAGTTGTAGCCTTTAGATAATAGTTCCACAAAGCTAGGGTCTATGTCCAGGCTTGAGAAGTTGTAGATGGTAAAGTCACCTCCCCTATTGGTGATGATTTTTGGTGTTACCAAGTTATTTATTACCTCCTTGGTTTGTTCAAGGGGCGCTTGTTGTTTTTTTGTAGACCTTGATTTAAGTTGTAGGTATTTGTCTTTGGAATGGCCCCTTGGTATGTGTAATCAAAATTGTCCAACGAGCCAATATTGTTGTCATCCGGCCTCTCTCTATTCCTTCTCAAATGGTTTGCCCATGTACTATTATTTGAGTCATGTATGTTTCTTTGGTTAGAAAGAATCTTTCCATTGTTGGTCATGCCTTCTTCATTATCTACCTCTCCACAAAACTCATTGTCCGTTGTGGTAGTATTAAGATTTATTGAACTGGTTTGAGAAGGAGGTGGCTTGGGGTAGGCTGTGCCATTCGCATATGCCAAACGGTCCCTGTTCATCTTTTTAGTTTTGTTAGTTTTCAACCTGTCTAGCAGTTGGTCTATTGTGGTGAATGACCTATCGTATTCAAATTTGAAGCGGGGAAAATCAGGGTTAGCAAGTATGTCCATATTTAATTGCTTAACCTCATTTGATAAATCCGCTACTTGTAGTCCGTAGTGTTTCACCATTAGTTTTAGCAAGCCTAACCCCTGCGTATCAAAAAAAAAGCCAACAGTTCTTTGTGAAAAAGGGAATTAACTATTAAGCCTGTAGGGTAAACATAATAGCGCAGTCCCTTTGGTACTAAGTTCTCATTGATGCACTCATTTAAATAGTTAATCTCCAGTTGTAACTTTTTGATTTTCACCAGTTTGTTGTCCAGTAGTTTTAATTTGTTTGTTAAGCTAGCTGAACTAACCTGAGTTCCATTGGCGTCATCTGCCGAAAATCCCGTGCTGTTCCGATGCTTCAATTTCAGTTTGCTGGTATCTGATAACCAAGTTTCGAAGCCGGGAGTTCCCATAAGCTCTCCGACGCCTTCTCCTTCTATCGTAGTCACAGTTCTGCTTCCCCTATAGTTGGAGTCGTTGGAGATATTAGGGTTTGAGCCAGATCCATTACTCGCCCGATTAGCGTTGTGTGCGCTGCCCCTTTCTATGGAAGAACCACGCGGACGCTGAGCTGGAGTAATATCCATATCCGTGTTACTGCTACTTGTGGGGTAAGCGGTATCCGGTGCTATGCTAGATTCAAATCTAGCCGCTAAATTATCCACACGCTGTGAGAGAGCTAGGATGAGTGCCGTTAAGTTACCTTCGTTGTTAGAGTTTGATGTTTGATCCAATAATAACGGACTGGTGTTGCTCTCTGTTTCCATAAGATTTCCAGTTCGTAGAGAGCTAGGAGAGATTTCTGATGCCATGGGAATCACAGAAACCACGAACAAAATAAAATGCTTGACAGCGAAACCAAATGAATCCAGACAAAGATTCCAGGCAACAAGAACTCTTCTTAACCAATTTTATTAAGCGCTTTTCGTCATACAAAGTTGAATGACTTCTTCAGATAAGTTATACATCACAAGTGTTAGCTTTTTATACGTTGTCAACCCCTTCTAACTCAATAACCATCAATTAAATTAATTAGTTAATTAATTAAGTCATTGCTACATTTAAAGGGGTACTTCGCAATTTAGTTCCATAATTGCTTCAAACAATTGAAGGGCTGGGTGTAATGGAGGGTTGTAATCACTAGGGATATAATAAGTAGGTCTAGTGTGTTCAGTATTGCCCAATAAAAGTTTTAAATTAAGCTTCCTGACAAATAATTTCAAATCTTTGATATTCTCCACCAAGTCCATATGCTGGTTAGGTATGAAGTTGTAGCCTTTAGATAATAGTTCCACAAAGCTAGGGTCTATGTCCAGGCTTGAGAAGTTGTAGATGGTAAAGTCACCTCCCCTATTGGTGATGATTTTTGGTGTTACAGATACAAATAGACAGCAGAAGAGGCCCCTATAACCTACTCCTTGAAGAACGGGAATTATCCTGGCAACTTAGAACAAATGCCTTTATGGAACCAGGTCTTAATGACCACTGTAACATTTCATGCCTCTTGAAGCTTAGAAGCTTAAAGAGATGATACTAGATTTATAAATAAAATTTTGAAAAGAAAACATTAGAATAGTATAATACTAAAGTGTTTTATAAATCTTTTAGATAGATTTTTATTCTCTAATGATGTTTTTATATACTTTTACATTTTCTATATGCTAAGTAGTAAAGAATTAATTTAAACAATATGAAAAAGTCACAGAATGCTTCTATAAGATAAATAAAGGGATATACAAGTGTATGTATCCATATTTTCCAATGAGCTGTGAGTTAGGGTTATATTAAATTGCGAAGTACCCCTTTAAATGTAGCAATGACTTAATTAATTAACTAATTAAATTGATGGTTATTGAGTTAGAAGGGGTTGACAACGTATAAAAAGCTAACACTTGTGATGTATAACTTATCTGAAGAAGTCATTCAACTTTGTATGACGAAAAGCGCTTAATAAAATTGGTTAAGAAGAGTTCTTGTTGCCTGGAATCTTTGTCTGGATTCATATTGTGAAAGTCCAACGATATTCTCACAAGAAATGGCAAGCAACTTGGCGGGATTCAACCCACCAAAAGGTAGTCAGGTTTTACTTTATGTTGATGACATTTTGTTGGCGGCCCCCACCCTGCAGGATTGTAGGGAAGATACCATAGCACTTCTACAATTTTTAGCAGCTGAGGGACATAAGGTAAATAAAGACAAACTGCAGCTCTGGAAAAAAAAGGTTAAATACCTAGGATATGTAACAGATGTTTAGAACTCAACAACTTTTTCATATATTCAGCTAGTGTAAAATCAGCTTCCTGGTCTGACGACATGAGAGGTTTCCATTGGGTTGTATAATAAGCCCTTCCAAACAGTTTTTCAAAAGGAGTCAGTCCTTTTGCTGTAGGGACAGTTCTCATGTTCAACAGTGCCAGGGGTAAACAGTACAACCATATGTTACTTTACATGCGGAAGAAAAGCATATAAGTGGCTACCTGAAAACTGGTCTGGTAGTTGTTTTTTGGGGTACCTGGTTCCAGCCATACGACACACGGCAGTTTTACCTCAAGGGAAAATTCGGAATGTCCGAGAAATCATGACCAAACAGGGACCAAATCCATTGATGGACTTTTTCCAGAAATGGTTTGAGGGTTGGGGCAGCATCCTGATGCACATTCTGATTGCCATCTGTGTAGGGATAGCCCTACTGATGGTGTGTGGGTGCTGCTGCATCCCCTGCATAAAAGGACTAATTAAAATTTTGTAGACATTTCAGTTTCAGAAACTTTGTACCAGGAAGCTAAACTCGAAGAATTACTCAAAAACTGAAAAATGCTTTCATGGGCTTAAACTAAATGACTTTCTAACTGTAAATCCTGAGTAGGAAGAGGTTAAGGGAAGAAAAAACTGTTTATGTTTGTTGTGAAAGTAGAATAAAGTATTAAAAGGCAGGGTGTTAGAAAAATGCATAATAGCAATATGCATGCTTAGTACATTAAAAGCTTAAAAGGGTTAATACATTTATTCTGTTCATGTTGTATGAATCTGCACAGCTACTAGAAACTTTAATAAGAGACACTTCATTCTGCTTATGCCATGAAATATGTGCAGCTACTAGAAACTTGATAAGAGACATTTTATTCTGCTTATGCCATGTGAACATGTGCAGCTGCTAGAAGCCTTGATAAAGAAAACAATAGATGTTTGAAAGCTTAAACTTTGCGTTGCTTTTGCGTCATCTTAAAAGTACTCAATTGTATTTATTACTGCTTGGTGTAACTCATTCTAAGCCTTTTAGTTTAAGCACTTGGGCTTCAGACCAGTTGTTTTACATTAAGGTGGTTTGTGGTCTGCACTGTAGTGGCAGAACAGGTAGCTTACATCCTTCTAAGTTGGGAACTGCTGATTGAGGGCTCAGTATCTGTTATTCTAAAATGTATTAATTCTGGTTTAAGCACTTGGGCTTCAGGCCAGTTATTTTACATTAAGAGAGTTCGTGGTCTGCACTCTTGTGGGAGGAGAGGCTGGACTCTGCCCTTCTGAGTTGGGAATTTCTGGTTAAAGGCTTATAGTGCCTGCATATTTGAACTGCTTCTTACTGAAATTGGTACACCTTGTTTGCTGTAGCATAGACTAGATCCAGGCCTGCTGAATCTAGCTTTGTTTGTATAACTTGAGCACTAATTCAGGCATTCTTTAAAGTATTCAATTGTATTTATTACTGCTTGGTAGTAACTTGATTAAAGTGTAGCTATAATTCTAAGTCTTTTGGATTAAGCACTTGGGCTTCAGACCAGTTGTTTTACATTAGGAAGGTTTGTGGCCTGCACTGTGGTGGCAGGACAGGTAGCTTACATCCTTCTAAGTTGGGAACTGCTGATTGAGGGCTCAGTGCCTGTTATTCTAAAAGTGTATTAGTTCTGGTTTAAGCACTTGGGCTTCAGGCCAGTTATTTTACATTAAGAAGGTTCGTGGTCTGCACTCTTGTGGGAGGAGAGGCTGGACTCTGCCCTTCTGAGCTGGGAATTTCTGGTTAAAGGCTTATAGTGTCTGCATATCTGAACTGTTTCTTACTGAAATTGGTACACCTTGTTTGCTGTAGCATAGGCTAGATCCAGGCCTGCTGAATCTAGCTTTGTTTGTATGCTCGTTGTTTGTTTGCTTGTTATTTCCCTGAAACACTAATTCCACCTAAAACGCGGCTTTTCAGCACTTCTGTGGATCCCTAGTGATATCTGCATTGCTTACTGTACTTATTTCCTTGTATCACTTGAAAGAAAGTTACTGTTTGTCGTTTTTTGCATTTAAGTTACCTGTAACACATTGCATTTAAGTTACCTGGCACTTGCTCACTAAAGCAATTATATAAGTCAGCACTAAAAAATTAAAAGCACTACACCCTCACAAACTCCCCTTGAGTACCTTGTTCCCCACTGGCACTTTTTTTCAATTATAAAGGAATTCCCAATACTATTCTAGCATGTCCAAAGGTCAGTTGTCAATCTCCTCTCCGGTCCAGCTGGTGAATCTGGGAATCTTGAGGCAATGTTACAACTGCCTCATGTACAAAGACAACCCTCTCCTCCTCCCAACAAATTCCAGCACATGTGAGAGATGCAACCATATAGCCAAACTGGAGGCTAAGCTCTCTCAACTCAGTACTGGCGTAACCAGTCAGGAGGAGAAGGAAACCACACTCACTACAATTCCAGTCTCACATAGACCTACCACGACAGCAAACCAAACACATAAACACACAAAAGCATACTCGGAGGTTCTAAATAAAAATCTGCCTAAGCAGCAGAGACCTCCAAAGCAGACACCCAAGCAACCGCTAACCCAAAACAAAACACGTGCAACACATAGCTCACAAAGCCAGTGTGCTGAACAGTCACAGCCCTTAAGGCTAAACAACACACCTGATACACTTGTAATAGGTGACTATCGTCAGGCACACTGACGTCCCGCTCACCAGGCTGAACAAGAAGAAGGTCATGGTGAGCTGCCTGTCGGGCGCTAGGATCCACCACATAACACAAGCACTCAGGTCACTCCAAGGCATGTACAAATATGACTCGGTCATTGTCCATGCTGGTGTGAATGACTTGAGACGTACCTCCCTGGACTACATGAAAAGAGACATAGAGAAGCTCTCTGAGCATGTAGCCCAGGCCGGTATGACCCTGAACTTGAGTAGCATCTTACCCTCACCAAGAATGATGCCACAATATGAAGACAAGATGATCAATTTCAACAACTGGCTTAAGTATTGGTGTCATTCAAAGGGGATCCAATGCCTGTCAGCTTGGGATGACATGCCCGACAAGCCACGATGCTTCACTAGGGACGGCTTGCACCTGTCACCCTTGGGCTTTCGGATATTGGCAAAGGGTCTTGCTACCCCCATAGTGCCTTTTTTAGGCAAGGCTCAAAAGACAAACCCACCTCCATAGGTATCACAAGGGATAAGAAACTAAGAGTAATGCTACTCAATGCCAGAAGTCTAAACCTCAAGATGCACGCACTCGAAACTCTCCTTAGCATGGAGAACATCGATATCTGTGCAGTAACAGAAACCTGGTTCAAGGTTCCCGAGAGCACCCCAGCACTACCAGGTTATACCTCATACCACGCTTTTCAGCCCCAAAACTTGGACTGAACCACAAAAAGAGGGGGAGTATCAATATTCGTCAAAGATACCCACACCTCCAGGTTGGTGGCACAGCACGAAGCATCAGAGACTATCCATGTGCAACTAACAGTGGGTAAAACTGCCTTCCAGTTTATAGCCTGCTACAGACCACCCTCCCAAACCCAGGAACCCCACTCAGCCTTCCTGAGAACACTGGAAAATATGAAGGTCTCTCCAAACACCATTATACTGGGCGAATTCAACTACCCAAACATAGACTGGGAGCATTACTCTAGCTCCAACACCCTAGCCCAAAGGTTCCTAGAATTTATAAACTCAAATGCTATCGAACAACTTGTTACCCCTCCCACAAGAGGGGGAAAACATACTGGACCTAATCATCACCAACATGGGGACTCTATGCTCCAGACCAGAAGTGTATCCTCACTGGTAAGATCAGACCATAAACTAATCTCACTGGATATTCACATCCCGACCCCACCCCCTGCCCAGAAAACCACAGTGAAAAACTTCTCTAAAGCAAATTTCACACTCCTCAAAACTGAGGTGGAATCCTTCAAAGCCCCCAGGCCTGTGGAAAATATGGCCCAGACCGCAGAATCCTTTATAAACGCATTCTATGTACACCTTCAGGAATGCATGGATCATGCAATCCCAAATAAAACCAAGACCCAATCCTCCAAAGGCATATGTCCTG
Source organism: Protopterus annectens (assembly GCF_019279795.1). Taxonomy (NCBI): domain Eukaryota; kingdom Metazoa; phylum Chordata; order Ceratodontiformes; family Protopteridae; genus Protopterus; species Protopterus annectens. The sequence goes on from NC_056739.1 coordinate 1,153,619,195, forward strand.
TCTGGTGGACCCCAGCCATAAACAAACTATACAACAGAAGGAGGAGGCTACTACGTGATAGAGCAAAATCCCAAAAAGGGAAGGCATCTCTGATCAGTATTAGCAAAAAACTACGGGCACTCATAAAATCGTCTAAGGCCAGCTTCGAGAGAAAAATTGCACAGGACACTAAGGATAATCACAAGGCTTTCTTTAGTTATGTTAGGAACCTGGGTGGGAACTTCCAGATATGCTCAGAATTAGTCCAAAATAACAAAAAATACACCGAACCCACAGACACTGCCAACATCCTAGCTGACAGGTTCAGGACAAACTCCCCCCCACCAAAAGGGCAAATATCTATCCCAGCAGAGTGCTGCCCCCCTGACATCTCAGATGCTCAGGTAAGAGCCACCCTCTCCAAAGCAAAAAAACACAGCATCAATGGGACCAGACGGTGTCATGGGCTGCGTCCTACATGAACTCCAAGAAGAGCTAAACCCAAACATAAAACTACTGTTCAATCTCAGCCTTACAACAGGATATGTACCCAAAGAGTGGCGTACAGCAACAGTGGTCCCTCTCCACAAAGGTGGTGCCTCAATGGATCCTGGAAACTATCACCCCATAAGCCTGACTAGCTTGGTCTGCAAAGCTATGGAAAGGATCATCATGGACCTCATAAATAAAGATACTGGGGACCTACAGACACTGGATCCTACCCAGTTCGGCTTTGTTAAGGGCAGATCCTGCCTCTTAAACCTGGTCAATTTCTTTGAAACAGTCACCAAGGTCATTGATGAGGGGAAGGTGGTCCACACAGCCTACCTGGACCTCGCAAAAGCCTTCGATACAATACCCCACTTGGGCATTATAGATAAGCTCACCAGCTTAAATATAAACCCCTATGTCACTAGATGGGTTGCAAACTGGCTCAAGGACAGAACCCACATGGTTAGAATTGCTGGAGCCCTGTCAAACACCAGACCAGTTACAAGTGGCGTCCCACAAGGCTCAGTCCTGGGACTTCTCTTGTTCGGTATATATTTCTCGGAGGTACAGGCCAACACGGAAGGACTGTGGCTGACCAAGTTTGCAGATGACTGCAAACTGGGCGCCATAATCGACTCTCCAGCCGACACAAGCATCCTCCAAAAGGGCCTCATAGAAACAGACAACTGGTGCCAGAGCCATGGCCTCAAGCTAAACGCCAAAAAGTGTATAGTCATCCCCTTTGGCAAAAACAAAGTGCCCACAAATTACCACACAGGTGGTAATCCATTAGGTACGGAAGAAGTAATTAGGGATCTGGGGACCCAAGTTGATAGCAATCTCTCATTTGACAAACACGTGGCCAAAGTGGTTAGAAAAACATTTTATATAGACCACCTAATCATGAAGGGATTCACATCTAGATCAAGGGAGGTCATCGTGCCTCTACTCATCCCTCATCAGGCCCATAATTGAGTACAATGCTCCTTTTGGGATGTACCTTATCAGACACCTGCAGCAACTGGAAAAACCCCAAAAGTACCTCACCAAGAGGATCAAAGGGCTCAAACAGAATCCATATGCTGCCCGGTTAAAGAAACTCCAGCTCTACTCAGTGGCATACTGCCTGCTCAGAGGCGATCTGTGCCTGACGTATAAAGCCATGTCCAACCCGGAATTAATGGACATGCTGCACCTCAGAAAATCCAAATCCCATCAAGCTACGCGCTCGAGAGACTTGAACCTCAGCACTGAAATAAATAGGACATGCTGGAGGGACAGATTCATAACCCAGGGGCTCCCTTCATTCTGGAATAAAATCCCAGTCCAGGTTAGGCAGAGTCCCTCATTGACTCTCTTCAAGAGGAATCTTGATGAGTGGATGAGAGATCGTAGGTTTACCCTGGGTATCACTTCTGTGTCACTGTTAGACAGAGGCACAGTATACTAACCTCGAAAAAGGGCATAGCAAAATTAATTTAAAATGGGTAGTGAAAGCCAAACACACTCTGGCTAGGCTTATAAATGCCCTAGGACAGATAGCCTAGTA
>NC_056739.1:1153626714-1153638666 GCF_019279795.1 Protopterus annectens
GTTTATTATTTTGGTAGAGCTTCCAAAGTTTGTCCCTTTGGTACATGATCTGTTTGTCTGGATAGCCATGGAGCAGCCAAGTAAGATAGAGTTGAAGTTAGTGAGGTTACGAGTGTGAATGTATTGATGCTGGTATGGGGAAGAGCTAGTGGAGCGATGGATGAAGGCTGGGAGGTGGTCACCAATGGTATCAGGAATTGTGCCAGAGTTATTTTGTTAGGATTTGAAGAGCTGTGGTGGTGGTGCTGCGGTAGCGTTGTTGCCTCACAGTTAGACGTTGCCTGTTCGATTCTCAGTTAGAGCGTCTTCTGTTTGTCGACATGCGTGAATGGGCGTTCCTTCGTTGAAGGTTGTGCGTTAGGCCCGGCAAGCCAGCATGTAAAAATCTACTGCCAATCATTAGTGGACTGGAGTTCCGCTCTGGCGACCCCTAACCGGGAAAAGCCAAAAGACACAAACAAAATCCAATCTAAAATCGAGTGATAGAGTGGATTTGTGTAAAGTTGTAGAGCTTGATGGATAGGGATGGGTGAGGGGCTAATGATTTTATTCCAGTCAATATTAATGTCTCCTAAGATATAAAAGTTTCATGGTTAATTTTAGTGGACACCCATAGGAGAATTTCCTTGAGAGTTGAGCTATTGTTACCAGGCGTGGGCAATGAAACATATTTTTGCGCTTGTTTAGCTTTAGTAGTCCAGCAGTTAAGTTCAGTGTTTTGGAATTGTGGGATTGGAATCTGGAGGGGAATTAAGGTGAGGAGATTAGAGTAGACTAAGGCAGTGCCGCCACCTTTACCTAGGTCGGTCATGTCTGAAAATATTAAATCCTGGGGGCAGGATCTCTGAGTCGGAGATGAAGGGTTTAAGTCATGTTTCAGATATAGTTAGGATGTGAGGGTGGTTGTGGGTTAGCCAAGTGTGGAATCGGTGGGCTTTGTTACTAAGACACTGCATTGATAGTGAAGATCTTTAGGTTATTAATGTGGAAGGAAGTTAAGGGGTTGGTGTTATTAGTGTGTAGGACCAGGGTTGGGATGGATATCTCCAGCAAGGATTATGTTGTTAAAGGCAATATCCTTTAGCCATTTTGGTTTGCTGGGTATGTGTTTAGAGAGATTTGAGATTAGATTATTTGACAATCTTAGCTTTGCAGAGGAAGAGGAAGATTTTAGGGTGGAATAGGTGCATTGGGTTGTGCTGAATGAGAAAGGGGGAGAGAGTGGAAAAGAGGAGGCTGGATTTGTGTGGAGGTTACTTTTGTAGGTAATATTGGGCAAGTGGAGGAGGAATATGAGCTAGCATAGCAAAAGGGAATTAAGAAAAGAGAAAGGAGGCAATGGACTTTGAGGGTGTGGTGATTTATGGAGACCATGCCAAAGAGGAGAGAGTTAAGTGTAGATTTGTAGGGGAGAGAAGGCTGTGGAAGAGAGGGGGTTTTATAAGGAGATGGAGGTTTCCTACGAATTAAGGGAGAATGGAGGAGGGAATGGGTGATGGGAGGAGTATTGGTGGAAGTGTTTAGGTGTGAAAGATGTTAGTGGGAGGATTAAGGGTTCAGATGCAGCTAAAGGATACTTTTATAATGGGTGTAAGAATCCCATTTGTCATAACAGTTTGATTAGGACTGTGACAAAGAAAAATTATATCGTACAAGTTTCTTGCAATCTATTGTTAATGCTTGCATAAGTACACTTTTCTATTTAGCAAACATAATTAATGTTTCACATATAACCTCACACTAATGTGTCCAGTTTCTTAAACCGGAGAATGATTACATTTAATATAAGTCACTTGCATGTTTATGATGGGCACAATAATTCTGTTGCAATCTTCATGACTCATCACATATACAAACTGTTTTTGGGACAGTCATGTCTTGTGAAGTACACATATAACATACCCCAACCTGTACTACTCAGCTCATTCATCTGCATCAGTCTGGAATATATTTACAAACAGAAATAGTGACATTTAAATAGGAATGCATTCCCAGGACTAATCAAAATCACACACAGGCCTCTCTGAAGTGCATCTCCATTCATTCCCAAAATAGTAAAATTCTAATTTCCATATATGAAAGTTAGCTCTCCTGTGGCAATGTCAATTAATAAGCTAAGCTTTGAGGTTTTGCATGCTTTCTCCCATGGGTTAAATTCCCATCTGGTACAACAATTTTAAAACATCGTTTAAGCCTCAACATCATAATGTCAATTTTTCTCTTTCAGTACTCCAAGGCGTAAAAGCCATGCCATTGAGCATTCCATTGTTGAACACTGGAACCGGTGTCAATAGGCTGAGAGTCAACTCGCAAACTTCAGTGCTATGCTTCACACCTTTACCGCTTTTGTGATGCAAGTAGTGCCAATGTTTCTGCCAAGGGGTCCATCTGCTTTCAATTTCACAAAGGCTGTGTCTTTGCACACAACGAGTACTTGCAAGATTTGAACTTGGCACCAATTCAAACATTGTTTAAATTTTGTAGTCATGGTTGGCAAGGGAGAGAATGGTGCTAAATTTAGAGCAGAAAGGTGGGGGTGCTGAGGAGCTCAGGATATCTGTGGCACTCCTTATGAAGTGCTACAGCCATAGTCTGCTGAAGGGTGAATTATACCAGGTCTCAGTACAAGGCTGAGGCTTGGAATACCTTAGACAAGGCTGGTCAATGCAACAGGCATTTCATGCACTGGGGAACAGTGTTGCCACTACTATACTGACCTCAAGAAGCACAAACAGGAACTCCTAAGCTAATGGGAGGCTGAATTTATGACTGCCAACACCCCCCCGTTTTGTAAGTATACTGACCCACAACCAGTCTTTGAAATGGCATTAATGATCTAGCAAGCCAGTGCAGATACTCATTATGCTTTCACATATTTAGTTTCTTTTTGTACTGTACAGCTGCAGAGGAGATAGCTGAAACTGAGGCACACCAGGACAGATTAACTCACCTCAGAGGCACGAGGCAAGTATGACTCAAGCCAGAAATTTATTTTCCTCAAGCACTAGCATCTTGAGCTGGCATACCTCACACAAGCATTCATACCTTCCCCAATAACTCTTGCTGCTTGCATTAGGCAGTAAAACACCACCTTAATTATATATGGGTTTAGTACCCAGAAGCAGCAATTACTTTTTATTACTAGATAAATAATTGTAAAATATTAACAGGTCAGGAAGAATTAAACTTTAGTAATTGCAATTAAATTTTAATGTATATTTCCTGTCCATGACAGGAACACAAAGGCTGCTCTGTTATATCATAGCACTGAGATGTTTGACTATATATGGATGTGGCAAAGATGTACAATACTAAATTGTCACAATACAATACTAAATTGTCACAATTGTTTATGTATTGCAAAACCTAGTTTATTTAAAAATACAGTACTGTGATATGCCATGCATCTTGCCTCTTGTTTGTCTCTCCCCAATCTTTCTCCATCTTTTTTGGGGGAGGGGCTTATAATTTATGAACAACCTGCTGTTTGGATAATTTGCTGCTTAAAAATGAACAGCACAGACAATTACACCAACCACTGCAGTTTGGCCTCCCATACCTCCACAGATAGCAAAGGCACTCAGCATTTCAGGTTCACAACCTGTCAGTGTTGCCTCCACAACTCCTTCCCTAATTGCTTCAACTGCATCAGGTAGCTCTGCCCTGGCTGCTGGTGCAGTGGTACCCTCCAGGAGCATTACTAATGGAATTGGCAATTTTGTCACCTGGCATGAGCTGACAGGGCTGGTGAGGACAAACGAAAGGGGCATCTGTGCACATATTGGCAGGGTTGCAAAGGTCCTCTATCACATTGCAAAGACAATGCCACATAAAGTACTGACCCAGGGAGCTGCTGCAGGAGACAGTGATGACAGTTCCAAGGGTGAAGACTAGATTCTTACTTTTCTTAAGCTGGATATGGGTTCACCTCCAATGTCCTGTATCTATCCCCAATCATTGTCCCCCAACATTTTGTCTCAATTACCATTCCAGTCTGTCTTGTATACTTGCACATTCAACCTAACCTACGTGAACTTCTCATTCCTAAGCACCTTTCCTCAACATGCTTTTTTTTTTTTTTTTTTAAAGGGGGGGGGGGGGCACGTGACCTGTTCCATAGAAAATGAGACCCATACATAGCTCTCCACTTTGCCTATGTTTTACCTTTACACAATTTATTTGGTCCAATCGGCCATACATTATTCTGTTGACATCCATCACTGGTGTGGTGATTCTGCAAAGTACATTTACATTGTGAAGGAGTGGATAGCTATGGTGATCTCCCATAACCCTTCTGAAAATTCCTTAATTCTTTCCCCTGTGTCCTACCCTCTGCTTGCCAACCCCATTTCAACCACTGTCCTATCCATCCTTTTTCCACATGTTTAATCTGGTAAAAAAATAGATTCACTCACTACACACATTGCTCGAAATATCACATGGAAAAGCTTTCACTTTGTCCTCCGAATTTGCACAGTGCAGCAATACTGTGACTTTGAACACGGTTTAATTGCAAAAGTTGATTTCAATGTAATCCACAGTGCTCGGGTTACTTTTGTGCAAATGAGCTTACATTTGCTGAGCTATGGGAATGCAGAGTGCAAGCAAACTAAAGGCAGTACTTGGGAACAGTTAATCTAACAGTTCTTAGACTGCTGGAGGTTTATAACCTTATAGATTAGTACTAGGTTAACCGCCCTTGTGGGCTATTTTAGCCCTAGTCAACTTTTTCATGCAGGAATCAAACCCTGCCCTTGTGTCTGTAAGGTAACCATTATGACTCCCCCCCCCCCCCCCAAAAAAAAAAATTGCAACTTACTGAAACTGTCACAGGAAAACTACATGTAATATAGTAAGAGTTCCAGTGTGGCGTGTTGAGATCATTATAGCCTGATGCTTTTGCAGTGCATGTGTCAATAACAGTTGCAGATTAGTTTATTAATATATAACATTTCATATTTATATCATATTTAACTGCAAATGTCTGCATTTTCTCCATAAAAATATTTCCTTAACACCATCTGAATAGTACAGCAATACATCATTTGCAAAAGCATTACAGCCTCAGGGATTCTTGAGCCAACTTTATCCTGCTAATGAATTCATACTTACTGCACTCATCTACCCCTGGTTATGTCCCTATAGCAGGCACTTTATTGTACAAAGCATAATTAGAAGTTATGTACTCACCATAATGTTCCATCTGAGTAGGTGTATTCATTTGTCTGCAACCTGTGGGTTATGGATCCGATATCGGATCCGAACCAGCATGGTTTACCAGCTATGGATCCAAGCTCTCAGCTCCTCCCCTCACCCATAATGCCCTGCTCTACCCCAATGACCTCAGATCGAGTTTGCCAACAGCAAGAACACCCTGAAAAGGGTAACACATAATATGCAGGAAACTGAAAGGCCAGGGGGATAGGAGGGCGGGATGGTTGCAGACAAATGAATACACCTACTCAGATGGAACGTTATGGTGAGTACATAACTTCTAAATCTGAAGTAGGAGATTCATTTGTCTGCAACCTGTGGGACAGAGTCCCCAGCTACCTGAATCTTGGGCAGCCATCATGGAAGGATATTCCGGAGCACCGCGGAGCCAAATGATGCTCTACCCCTAGATGCAAGATCCAACTTATAGTGGGAAATAAAAGTATGAGATGAAGCCCACGTGGCTGCTGCACAAATATCATCTAGAGGAATCCTAGCCTTAAAGGCTGCCGAGGTAGATACTGACCGGGTTGAATGGCGTGTACACCCTCCGGTGCGGGCCTTCCTGAAGCTTGATAAGCCAATAAGATACACTGTGAAATCCAGCGAGACAGAGAAACTTTAGAAATTGGCTTGCCCAAATTAAATTTAGCAAAGGAAATAAACAACTGGTCGGATTGCCTATGACCAGCCGTTCTGTTTAGATAAAATCTAAGTTGCCTGTGAACATCTAAGGAGTGAAGCTTGTATTCACCTTTGTTTTCATATTTAGGAAAGAAAACAGGGAGGTTAATGGATTGATTAATGTTTGCTTCAGAAGCTACTTTAGGAAGAAAGGACGGGTTGGTCCTGAGGTAAACACGGTCCGGATGAAATACCAAGTAAGGAGGTTTAGCTGATAATGCTTGGAGCTCTGAAACTCTCTTGGCCGATGTAATGGCTACTAAAAAGGCTGTCTTGAAAGACAAGAATTTGAGATCCACCGTAGCCGCTGGTTCGAAGGGGGGGGGGGCGGTCAAGGCCTGGAGAACTAAGGAGAGGTCCCAAGAAGGAACCGCTTGTTTCACAGGGGGCCTGAGAAGGAAAGTACCTTTAAGGAAAATTTTACACAACTTGGCTGACATAAGTGGACTAGAGTCATGACCAATGTGATAATGAGAAATTGCCGCCAGTTGTACTTTGACAGTGGAACTGCTGGCACCATCGTTAAAAAGAGAGGTTAGAAAGTCAAGCACTACAGGGAGAGGAACCGTGAAGGGATTCAGGCCTTGCCGCTCCGCCCACAAAGAAAACCGCTTCCACTTGCTGCGGTAGACTTTCCTAGTGGACGGTTTATGAGCTGCCACCAGGATAGCCTTAACAGGGGACAAAATACCGGGAGTCCTGATCAAGAGTGGAACTGGAGCAGCCAAGCGGTCAGCTTCAGGTTGTCCAGGTTCGGAGGAGATATGCAGGATGGGTAGGATATCAGATCCGGAATGGGATCTAGAATCCAAGGAGGATTCACCGAGTGAGACCTTAGAAAGGGGAACCAGATCTGTCGAGGCCAAAACGGAGCAATGAGAATCATTCTGCAACCCACCCGAGAAGCTTTCTGAAGAACTTGGAGCATCAGAGGCAAGGGTGGATAAGCGTACAGAAGACCGGGTGGCCAAGCATGCACCAGAGCGTCTCTTGGAGAACCTCCTGGAGGGGGTATCAAAAAACTGTCGCACTTGGTGTTTGAGGGAGAGGCAAAAAGATCGCATGAAGGAGTTCCCCACTGTGCAAATATACGTTCCGCTACTTGAAAATTGAGAGACCACTCGTAAGGGGTCAGAATGGTGCGACTGAGCTTGTCCGCCAGGATGTTGGACCGACCCGGAATGTGCTATTAGAAAGCGGTTGGTGGAGATTGCCCATTCCCAAACTCTCATGGCTTCTCGACAAAGGGGGTAAGACCTTGTTCCCCCTTGCTTGTTGATGTACCAGACAACAGACATGTTGTCCGATTGAATCGCAATTGTTCCCAAGGGAAGAAAGTCCTGAAGTGCTAGCAACGCTAAGAGCACTGCTCTCATCTCTAGAACGTTGATATGCAGAAAGGTCTCTGAATCGCCCACGTGCCTTGGACGGTCCGGCCCGCAAAATGCCCCCCCCACCCGAGGCGGGAGGCATCCGTGGTCACCGTGGCGAGAGGGGGAGAAGCACAAAATGGGCGGCCTCCGTGGAGATCCAGGGAGTGAATCCACCACAGGAGGGACCTCTTGCAAGCCTTGCTGATCGCAATGGGGTGATGCATAGGAGAGCAAGGTATGACCATTGTACTAAGAGAGTCCACTGGAGGATGCGCATATTGAGCCTGGCAAGAAGAAGAAGTGCTATAGCAGGCGCCAAGGACCCTAGAGCCCACAGGACCAACTCCTTGAACAGAACTTGAGTGGAGAATGGCCCGCACCTGGAGCTGCAGATTTTGAACTCTGTCCGCAGTGAGGAAGGCTTTTAAACTCCTTGTGTCTAACCTGGCCCTATAAAATCTAAGAGCTGTGTGGGCGCCAGGTTGGATTTCTTCGTATTTATTGTAATGCCCAGAAAGGGAGCAAGATGGAGAAAGGAGTCTCGCGCCAATAGTAGTAGATGCCTTGTTGGGGTGGTAAGAAGCCAGTCGTCCAGGTAGGGGAAGACCTGTACCCCCTGAAGCCTCAGGTGGGCCGCTACCACTGCTAATACTTTGGTGAACACCCTGGGGGCTGTGGTGAGACCAAAGGGAAGGACCCGGAACTGGTAGTGACTGGCTCCCAGCCGGAAGCGGAGGAATCTCCTGGAGCGCCTGTCCATCAGGATGTGGTAGTACGCATCTTTGAGGTCTATAGAGCACATCCAGTGATTTTCTCCCAGAAGGGGGAGAATAGATTGCAGAGTGACCATTCGGAATTTTTCCTTGGGGACTGCCAGGTTCAAGAGAGAAAGGTCTAGAATTGGTCTTAGTTCCCCCGTCTTTTTTGGCACTAAAAAGAACCTGGAGTAGAACCCTGATCCGATCTGGTCTGGGGGGACGGGCTGGATGGCTCATTTCTTTAGCAGATGGCCAATTTCTGCCAAAGCGGCCTCCCGTTGACCGGGTGGAACGTCTGGGAGGGACTTCAACTTTGGTAAGTGAAGAAAAGGGATGCGGTATCCTCTGGATATGATTTGGAGAACCCAGCGGTCTGATGTTATGGACTCCCATGCCGCTAGGTGCCCCGAAAAACGTCCCCCGACTGCCTCCAGAGTGGAGCAGCCGGGCAACTCCTCAGGGTTGCTGCGCCGGCCATTCAGAGAAAGGTTCTCTGGACCCGAAGTTCCTGGGAGCCCCTCTGCCTCTAGGGCGGCGTCCTCCTGTCCTCCTCTGCCACGGAAGGACTGGTTGTCCGAGCAGGCTGGGATTGCTGCGACTTCCGGAACCACATCTTCTTCTGACCCTTTTGGTTCCTAGAGTAGGGCCTCTGGGGTGCAGAGAAGCGGATTCCGACGGCAGACAGCGTCTTCCCGTCCTTCTCGCTCTGGGTCAAAGTGTCGCGAACGGTTTTGCCAAAGAGGGCAGAACCATCAAAGGCGTTCGCAATCGGCGCTTTGAAGGGCTCAGAAAAATCGCAGGACGGAGCCAGGCCTGGCGCCTAGTGACTAGGCCTGCCCTTGCGGCTCTAGCGGCGCCTTCCGTAGCATGGGAGAGTAGCCGCATAGAGGTATTAGTAACTGATCTAAGAGTGGCCATGCGGGTGGAGTGCAGCATCTTGTCCTCCTCCGACATGGACTCTGGGGGAGATGCAGCGCATTCTTTAATGAGATCTCGCTGCATCCTAATGACGTGTGCCAGGTAGTTCAGCGCCCTTACCGAGAAGGTCGCTGAACTCAACATCCGCTTCCCAAGCGGTCCATCATCCGAGACTCCTTGCTGGGGATGGACTGAGGGACTCTCCTGAGCAAGTTCCCTCTTGGTGGCCGCCGCCGTCAACATGGCATCTACCGGAGGCCCCTTACTCCAATGGGCACGGTCGGACGGTGGGCTGAGGATCCTATCGGGCCTCTTAGGGATTGGCTCCACGGTGTCCGGTTCCTTCCAAGCCCTGGTGGTAATGAGGTCCACCAGGGGGTCGGCAGGAGGGGACACCCAAGAGGTAGACGTCCCGCTTCAAATGCCTCCAAGAACACGGACTCGTCCGAGGAAGACTTGGGGGCAGACCACCCCCCCCCTTATAAGGAGCATTTCCATGATGTCCCCAAAAGAGACATCCTCGGGGGGTGACCGTGGGGAGCCTTCCCCTTCCTCCAAATCCGAGTCTTCCGTGAGAGACTGGGAGTCAATGTGCCTCCTTTTGCACGTATGCTCATGCAGGAACATCCTCTGGGGCTGTCAGAGGACTCCTCGCAAGCAGCAACCTGTTCCAGTGGAGCAGCTTGGGGCACAGAAGCGGGCTGTCCCAAGGGCCGGATGGTGGAAGCCTGACCCAGTGCAGAGGGAGCGGGACGGAGCCGAAACAAGTGCCGGGGGTCCGGAGACCCTCAACAGGGCCCTCTCCACTACATCAAACGCCGAAGGGGAGCCAACCTCGACCAAAGGATCCGACAATCGGCTCCCCCTCGGATCCGAAGAGTGGATCGGAGCCGGCGCCAAAGCGCTCGGATCCAAAGGGACAGTGCGCTCCGACACAGACGGCGCCGAAGGAGCACTGATCCCCCCGGATCCGAGGCTCGGATCCAGGCTCAGAGAGGTCGGATCCGATGCACTCGAGGGCAGGGTCGGATCCGAAGTACAAAGTACTATCGGTGCCGACCCACCCGGCTCAGCTGCTCGGCTCCAGCTGCTCCGAGCCCGGGTAGCGGGTCGGAGAAGGAGCAATCGGTTTGAAAAAGGGTGTTGAGCTCCCCCCCAGAGGGGGGGGGAGGCAAGAGCACTCCCATCTGCATCTGGGCCTGGATGAACCTTCTCATCATCCGGTCCAGATCAGCATCCGAAGGCTATATGAGATCTCGACGAGGCTACCGAGGTAGGCCTGGAGTGCCTCCTCGATAGCCTCGACTGAGATCGGGTCTCCTCCTCCTCAGGTCCCGGTGAAAAACACACTGGAGACCGGAGCCGAGAAGGAGGAGACCGAGCCGACAATGGAGCCAACAACGGAGCCGGGGGAGAAGCCCGCTTGGCTGGTGGGGCCGAAACAGAGGTCTCGGCCCGCCGCTTATGGTGCTTCTCCCTCCGGTCCCTTTTCTTAGCATCCCTCTCCACCGAACCAGAAACGGGAGGTTGAGTCCCAGGAGGAGGAGGGGGAGCCGCAGAAGGAATAACCGTGGGTATGGTTACTCCCGAAGGAGCGGAGGTCGGAGCCGAGTCCGGCGGTAAAAGGCCCGCCAAAACAAGCTTGGACCTCCGCTCCTTCAATGCCCTGGGGTTGAACCCTGCACAAATGGAACATCCAGATGTGAGGTGTTCAACCCCCAGGCATCTAACACACAGAGTGTGGCCATCAGCTGGGGAAAGCTTATGGCCACACTCTGAGCATTTAGAAAAAATAGACTTGGGTTGCTCAGACATCCCAATCTACAACAGTAGTTACTATAACTAAAAAGTAACTAAAGAAACACAAAATCACTCACAGGCCCAACACACACACCACGCTAACAGCGAGGGGAGGATATAACTTTTAGATTAAACTCTAAAAAAAGTAAATATACCAAAGGGGAAACCTACACTTTCACACAAAAAACCAAGAAAAAATCTTAAATTTTACAATTTAAATACTGAAAACTAGCACTTAGCTTGAGAGCTTGAGAAACAATCCGGTCACCATGCGCGGCAAACGAGATCTGAGGTCATGAGGGTAGAGCAGGGCATTATGGGTGAGGGGAGGAGCTGAGAGCTTGGATCCATAGCTGGTAAACCATGCCGGTTCGGATCCGATATCGGATCCATAACCCACAGGTTGCAGACAAATGAATCTCCTACTTCAGATCATGATTTAATAAGCAAGACTAACACATCATACAAATGTTCCTACATGTCAGACAAAACACTGTTGCTATTCCTGTCTGCATCTGGCTCTGTTCACCCTTTCTGCTTTAGTATAATTTCAAGGGTTCTAATCCAGCTATTAGCTACTTTTTCTGTCAAACTAATTTGTGCCTCCATCTCACCCTATTGATGCGTCTACTCCCTTCTGTACAATTATTCTTCCATTTCGGCAATGAAACTAAGTAGATGTACACAGCTTATGGCAATAGATTATATTTTATTGCTCTCATCCCCATTACTCTGTTGCACTTCTCACTTCTTTACTAATCTGTTTATTCTGTTAAATGTACTTTTCAACAAACTGAAGAGTTGGATGTACAGATTTCAGTGGTCAATACAGTAATGAAGATGAAGACATACTTTCACATTTGCTGAAATGTGGTGTCAAATGTTAACTATCAGAAGTATGACTTTCTAAATGATTTTCTTGGAATGCTCTAAAGGTTCAAATACAGATTTCAGAATGTTTTGTCTGCTCTTGTAGCTGTAAATGTTAACTACACCTTTACTTAGCACATCATTATCTGTTTATGTAAGTGTACTTCATTAATGTGCCTGCTACCTATTCTGAAGCATGTCTTTACAGATCTCTGCGTGGAAGTCATCCCAGAGCAACAGACTACTGATCATTCCCATCCCAAGTTCAGTGCTTCAATATATTATGCATGCACTAACATTTTTTGTCAGACATATAATTTTTGTGCCCTTTGTAT
>NC_056739.1:1153639166-1153686905 GCF_019279795.1 Protopterus annectens
GCTTTCTGTGATTTAAAAAGCTTGTTTCAGCTACATATTGTACTTGTTTTACTGCCTGCACTTTAACAAAGTCGTTTTTGTGTTTAAATTACCTGTTTAACAGTTGTAGGCTACACACTCGTGTGATAGCCATTTCTGTACATTTAAAGTTTTTAGTTTTGATTTTTATCTGCTTTATTTTCTGGGGGGAAAAATATATACTTGTTTTTTCCTGCCTTTCTAAGCTAGTATAGTCCAGTTTTCAGGTTAATGCTGAATTCAGGGTTGTGTTACAAGTTTGTGTTTGCCCATACCTTACTTGGATAGAAGGAAATTTCTCTGTTCACCTGTGGGAGAGGGGAGCTTTGAGCAGCCTATCTGTAGCTGGAGGAGTGGTTTCAGCCCAGAAATGAGTAGTTTATTGGCCATTTTGGGCTAATTTCTATCTTTCATTTCCCTGCTATAAAACCCGCATTAGTGCGGTTTTGCGTGCTAGTTGGCTAGGGTATAACTATTCCACAAAGTCTCCTCTTCAATTTTTCCCTTTTTCCCTTGGAACTTCGACAAACTTTCAACTTAAGCATTCAGACCATTCACTTCACAGCCCGGCACTTGCTCAAAACTACTAGCAAGCACTAATAAACCTTTGCACTAGACCCCCCCCCCATACTGTAAAGGACAAGGCTGTCTATTCGACCTTACCAGCCAATCAGTAAAACAGTTCACGGTTACCTATCCAGGCATGTCCAAAGGGCAGTTTCAGGTGTACTCTCTGGTCCAACTGGTGAATCTGGACATTTTGAGGCAATGTTACAAGCCTCATGTCCACAGACAACCCTCTCCTCCTACCACCAAACACTAATATTTGTGAGCGATGCAATTATACTGCCAAACTGGAGGCTAAGCTCTCTCAACCCACGACTGGACCAGACAGTCAAGAGGAGAAGGGAATTACTTGCATCACACCACCAGACTCACATAGACCTATGAAACCAGCACTGGCAAAAAACACACAAATACATGAAAATGTACTCTGAGGCTCTAAATAAAAATCTGCAAAAGCAGCAGAGACCTCCAAAGCAGACATCCAAGCAACCCCCCAAACACAAACCATATACTTCACAAAACCAGTGTGCCACACAATCACAGCCCTTAAGGTAAAATGACATACCCAACACACTAGTAATAGGGGACTCTATAGTCAGGCACACTGATTTCCCACTCACTAGGCTGAACAAGGCGAAGGTTACTGTTGGCTGCTTGTCTGGTGCTAGGATCCGCCACAGCACAAGCACTCAAGTTACTCCAGAACAAGTACAAATATGACTGTCATTATTCATGTTGGTGTGAATGACCTGAGCCGTACCTCTGATCATGTAGCCCAGCCCAGTATGACCCTGACCCTGAGTAGCATCGTGCTCTCACCAAGAAAGAAAACATGGTATAAATAAAAAATATCAGTTTCAACAATTGGCTAAGCTTCTGGTATAATTCAAAGGGGATCCAGTGTCTGTCAGCCTGTGATGACATGCTCGACAAGGCACACTGCTTCGCTAGAAATGGCATGCACCTGTCACCCTTAGGCTTTCAAATACTGGCCAAGACTCTTGCCACCCCCATAGTGCCTTTTTTTAGACATGGCTCAAAAGACAAACCCACCACCTTGAATAGCACAAGTAACAAAAAACTGAGGGTAATGATACTCAATGCCTGAAGTCTAAACCTCAAAATGCATGCACTTGAGGCCCTCCTCAGTATGGAGGAAATCGATATCTGTGCAGTAACAGTAACCTGGTTTAAGGCTCCAGAGAGCATCCCAGCACTACCAGGTTACAACTCGTACCATACATTTTGGCCATAAAACCAGGACCGAAATACAAAAGGTGGGCATATCCATATTTATCAAGGATACCCACACCTCCAGGTTAGTGGCACAGCACAATGCTTCAGAAATCATCCACATCCAACTAACAACGGGCAAAACTGCAATGCAAATTGTAACTTGCTACAGATCACCCACCATGTCCCAGGACCCCATTCTGCATTTCTGGAAACACTGGGAAACTTAAAGGTTCTACCAAACATCCTGATATTGGGCGATTTCAATTACCCAAACATTAACTGGGAGAACTACTAAAGTACTAACTCCCTTGCCCAACATTTCCTAGAATTTATAAACTCAAACTCCCTGGATCAACTGGTCAACACCCCCACCAGAGGTGACAACATATTGGACCTGGTCATCACCAGCATGGGTGACGTTCCACACCATTGGTCAATCCCTCGCTGGTTAGATCTGACCATAAACTAATCACTCTGGATATCCATTCCACCCCCACCCCTGGTCAGAAACTACCGTGAAAAACTTTTCTAAAGCAAACTTCACGTTACTTAAGACTGAGGTGGAAAGTTTCAAAGCCTCCATGCTAAAGATAATGCTATCCAAGCTGCGGAATCCTTTACTAATGCACTCTACGGGCACCTACAAGAATGCATGGATCGTGCTATCCCAAGCAAAACCAGGACTTACTCCTCCAAGAAAAGGAAACCAGTCTGGTGGACCCCTGCTATAAACAAGCTATACAATAGAAGGAGGAAACTAGTACAGAAAAGTTAAATCCCAAGAAGGGAAGACATCCCTGATCAGCATTAGCAAGAAACTGCGATCCCTCAAAATCATCCAAGGCTAGCTTCAAAAGAAAAATTTCCAAAGACTCCAAAGATAACCACAAGGCATTCTTTAGCTATGTCAAGAATCTAAGTGGCAATTCTCAGATATGCTCAGTTAGTGCAGAATGGCACAAAATACACTGAACAGACAGATATCGCAAACATCCTGGTAGACTTATTCAGTGCAAACTTCACCCCTCTCTCACCCCCAAAAGGGCCCATAACCATACCAGAAGAATGTAGTGCCCCTGAAATCAGACACTGGTTACAACAGCCCTCTCCAAAGCCAAAAACACCGCATCAATGGGACCAGGGACCAGACGGTGTCCCAGGCTGCGTCCTACATGAGCTCCAAGATGAACTAACCCCTCACCTAAACACACTTTTCAAACTCAGCCTGTCCACAGGCTATGTGCCCATAGAGTGGTGCACAGCAACTGTTCTGCTCCACAAAGGTGGAGCCACAAAAGACCCTGGGAACTATCGCCCTATAAGCCTGACTAGTTTGGTCTGCAAGGCTATGGAGCGCATCATCATGGATCTCATTAAGACATTGGGAACCTCCAAACACTGTACCATACCCAGTTCTGCTTTAAGGGCAGATCATGCCTCCTAAACCTGGTGGACTTCTTTGAGACAGTTACCAAGGCTATAGACGAAGGAAAGGTAGTCCACACAGCCTACCTAGACCTCTCAAAGGCCTTCGACCCCATTCAGGTATTAGACAAGCTCACCAGCCTGAACATAAACCCCTACGTCACGAGATGGGTTGCCAACTGGCTCACTGACAGAACCCACATGGTAAGAGTTGCGGGAGCTAGATCTGACTCAACTGGTTACACCATGGCCTCATGCTAAATGCCAAAAAGTGCATAGTCATCCCCTTTGGAAAAACAAAGTACCCACTAACTACCACATGGGTGGTAGTCACCTAAATACGGACAATGTAATAAGGGATCTGGGGACCCAAGTAGATGGTAACATCTCCTTTGATAATCACATTGACAAAATGGTTAGAAAATCCTATGTGGCCCACCTAATCACAAAAGGGTTTGCATCCAGATCAGAGGTAATTGTGCCCCTCTACGCATCACTCATCAGACCCATCCTAGAGTACAACGCCCCATTTGGCATGTACCTTACAAGACACCTGCAACAGCTGGAAAGACCACAGAAGTACCTCACCAAGAGGATCATTGTCCTCAAACAGATGCCCTATGCAGCTCGACTGAACTCCAGCTGTACTCTTGTTGCATACCACCTACTCAGAGGAGATCTCTGCCTGACATACAAGGCAATCTCCAACCCAGAATTGATGGACATGCTCCACCTAAAGAAAACCATATCCCCTCGAGTCACATGCTCTAGGGATTTAAACCTCACCACAACAATAAATAGGACATGCTGGAGGAATAGATTCCTGTCCCAGAGACTTCCCATGTTCTGGAACAAGATTCCAATCTACATTAGGCAGAGCTCCTTGCTAACCCTCTTCAAGAGAAGCCTTGAGTGGATGGGAAACAAAGTTTACCCCGGGATCACTTCAATGGCTGTGCTGGACAGAGGCACAGGGAGCTAATCTAAGGGGGTGGTGAAAGCCAACACATTTCAGCTAGGCTTATAAATGCCTTTGGGCAGATAGCCTAGTACCTACCTATAAACCTATACTTTCTTAATGGGTATAGCACCCACAACCCTCCTGGACATGGGCAGTCATTAATAAAGTCAGTCCTGAGTACTGACTAGAGTATCTATAGTATTGCATTGGGATGAAATGGCTAGGCTTGAAATGACCTCCGGGTTGATAGCCTAGTAATCTCATATGATGATTCTGAGTTTGGGTTCCACTGCTGAAGAGTGCGTGCAGTAACAATTAAACAGAACTATGGGTGGGTCACTAGATAACTCAGGCTGGGCAAGACAGTGGTAAGTAAAGACCAACAGGGTAAGAAAACAAATTACCCTAGGAGGTATTTGGCTTAAAATCAGAAACTTAATGCAAATGTTTTTCATAGCACCAAAAACATTGATACTTTCAACAGCAAAACAATGATTATGCTTGCTCCCCTTAACATATTGAATATGAAATGTTTAGCAGATATATGAAGTATATACTATTTTAAAATATTTGGATCAAAATTTCTCCAGTACAGTGTTTGTTCTCATCTAACCCTATAACTTTAGCATTAAAAAGAATACTGAAGTCAATACTTTCTGATATGCGTTTTAGATTAAAATTTCATTTTTAATCTTATCTTGGGAATCTGAAAGAAAAATGCAATAAACGCCTGTTAAGTTTGGCTGTGGCATACATAGACAAAGCCCTGACTATGCCCCAGATAACCTGGGTTTGAGTAGCAGCATGGGAAGCTGAATAACCTAGGTTGGGGAATGGGTGTTTTTTTTTCCCTCCGGTTTCCCCATCCCAGGGGAGGGAGGAAGTTTGACCCTGCTATTATGAAGGAACTTGCATGGATGAATGTTGGGCTGCTGGCCTTCAACAGGATAAGAATGGGGTATTAAGCTTGTGCCACTCAGGAGACAAATGGTCCATAATGCTCTTGCCCTGACTGGACAACTACTAGGCTAGCTATTCTGGAAGGAGGGCTGAATGGGACATTAGGTGGTTGGTTAGGGAGAATGATGGTTGGATATGGGTTCAAAACTGTTTTTTATCTTAACCTGGATAAGCTGCTTTTTTATCTGTGGCTCCAACATTGTTACCATGTTTTATGATGGGAAACATCACATGCATATGAGAATATGCCCCACAGATTCTGACTAGTAGAAAACATTACATTTTTACATTTAAAAATAAGTCCGAATCTGAGGGGCAAATTCCAGTAAGCACACACAGTAAGGTTGCTTCATTGCAACATGTGATTCAGTGGCATTCAGTACTTAGGCAAGCAGGAGATGCAGAAAACAGCCATGGTGGTGGGATAGGAAGCCATATGTTTTCCACATTTAGAAACATTATCTCATGGCTCTTGCTTTGTATTCCAGAGGTGAAAGACTATGAAGTGCTCAACATGTTGTCATATAGTCTGTGAAAGGTTCCTATAGCTAAAATAGAAAACTCAACTTGCCTCTGATTCCACAGTTATGGGAAGACCACACATTCACACTAATTCTGTCTGTGGGCAACACATACCAACAAAGGCCCACAAAGCTATTGATCTGTGAAATTATGGCTCATCACCTGCTGAGTGTAATTCTTCTGATACCACCTTACACATACCAGCAGGAACTGGTGGCATTATGTATGAATGTAAGCTACTACACTGAGCATGTTTATCTCCCACTCCTAAACATTTTAGCAAGGTTTGCCTTTTTATAGTCAGATGCACATTATTCATAGTTTTATTTAAAGGGAATTGTACTACACTAGTGTCTGTTTACTTAGAGCACATTTGCATTAAGTTCTCATTTCAGTAATCCATATTTGCATGTCATTATGTGGTCACTTTGAATAAATCTTCTGTTATGCACTTGCACTTACTGCAGTGGAGTGAACATAGGATTGTGAATAGCTACTAACCTGCATCAGACTGCATGTGCATGATTCTGGTGCAGATATATGATGCATACTGCACAACCTGTCTGCAAACCCCAGCCACAGTCTGTGTGTACTGCAGGAAATTCAAGGAACCGAGGCTTAGGGAATCATTTTAGCTCATAATGTAATTGCTTCTCAGTAACGTTTGGTACTATCCTTTATATTATGATGAAATACTAATAAAATCGCGGCACACTGAGAATGATTTTTATTTAAAAATAAATAGATGTAGAGCTTCTGGTACTTTAGGGTTGTGTTAGTTTAGTGCCTGAGTGATGTAATCCTCTGAACATGCTGAATGTCAGGATGAACGCCTGTAACTTTTTGTCCTGCATCTTGTTTTCCTCTCCATGTGAAGTTTGTCACATTGGTTGTCTTTCACCTTATGATATGAAGTTGTTCTATCTCGCCTTTCATTCTTACTGATGTGTGTGTCTGTGTGTATGTGTGTCTGTCACGGATTTATCCGAGTGAACATATATCTATAGCTCTGTATGTGTATACATATATATAATAATAGATGTTAAGTTGTCAATCTCGCCTTCATTCTTGCTTGATGGGTTCGGAGCCGATCCTCGGCTCCGACTCGGCACTTGCTAAGCTCGAGAGTCACTTTTACCAGCTCGAGGCAGCCCCATATCCCATGATGCAAGGCGGTAAGTACCCAGATCTCGTTTGCCGCTTCGCTGATGAGGTCCTCCTTTTACCAGCTCCTGGTAAGTGAATTGTTACTTTACTATTTTAGCCCCTTTCTTCAAAAAAACCTTAAAATTATTAGTTTAGGGTGTGTGTGTGTGTCTGTTATTGATATCTTTTGATATATTTAATTTAATTTCTTGGACTGGTGTTGTGTGTGTGTTTTATTCACCATGTCTAAGGAAAGGGTCTCAGGCTTTAAGAAGTGTGACTCGTGCTGTCAGAAGATGTCTCTGACAGACGGTCACACTTCTTGCCTTTACTGCCTGGGGCCTCTTCACCTGCAGGACTCCTGTGCTATATGTCATTCTTTTAGCCAGAGAGTCCTGCAGGAAAGAAGAAATAAATTGATTTTGAGGGGCCTTCTTAAGCCGGAGGGCTCTCCAGCTAAGTCGGCCCCATCTAAGACTTCTAAGTCTTCCAAGGCCCAGGCTTCTGTGTCCAAGCCTGTGGCCTCGGCTCCGACTCATTCAGAGTCGAGATCGGCTCCGGCTGGAGCCGATTCTGGGTTACCTAAACCTTCGGCACCGATAGCTATTGGTGCCGACTCTGGTTCGACCACTTCGGTGTCGGCTCCGATCGGTTCCGACCACCATGTGGCCCAGGCATCGGTGTCGGCTCCGACACCCTTACTTTTATGGCCGTGTCGGCTCCGGCTGGAGCCGATGCATCGAAGCTACCTGTCGGTGCCGATAAGTTGTCGGCTCCGACAGTTTCTGTGGTTTCATCGGCTCCGATGGTTCCTTCGAGGAAGAGGTCTAGGTCCCCTTCCTTGGAGCCGATACTTTCGGCTCTGGCTTCGCCTCTCCTCTCGGAGCGGAGCCATCGGAGCCGATCTTCAAGGTCATCCAGGCTTTCTGACCATGATTTGGAGAGAGTGGTCAGTAGATTACTAAAGTCACAGGCACTGGCCCAAATGCTACATAGTCCGTCTCAGCAGACGACTATTAGTCCACACCCCGTTACAGTTCCTCCGACTCTACCCAGAGTTTGGAGTTGGAGTCTTCGGGAATGGTTTCTGCTATGGCTGAGGGGCAGATACCCCCTTCTGCTCCTTCAGCCTCTACTCTTATCTCCTCTTCGAGACCTTCCTTAGAGGGATTCGGTGGCCGGGCTTCCCTGGTCTCCTCCGAGGGGGTGAGTGGCATCGGACCCTTGTCCGAACCCGCTCTTCCCCTTGGAGCCTCGGCCTTGGTGAGCTCGGCTCCGACATCTGCCTCGGAGCCTTCCTCATCGGTGGGTCGTGGAGTTCCTAGTTCTTGGGCGGGTTCTCTCGGACCTTCCTGGGAGGGGAGCCTTTGAGGTGATGAAGAGTGTGCTGGCCACTGGTCTCAGCCAGCAGTCTGTTCCCTTAGCTCCTCCCTCTATGGTGCCTGTTGACATCTCTGCCACTTCTCTTGCTCCAGGACCCAGAGATCCTCCGCCTCAGGTTTCCCCACTGGGAATATCCCCCTCTTCCGAGGATTCTCCTGATTTGTCGGGAGATCCTCCGCGGAAGAGGACATGTAAGAGGAAACACGTAGACTCCCCCGAGTCTATCACTGCAGATACTGACTTAGATGAGTCAGAGGGATCCCCAAGATCCCCTCTGAGGATGTCTCCTTCTCAGACATCCTAGAACTCTTTAGACAGAGGGAAACTGGCCCACCAATAATCCCTCTGAGGATGAGTCAGTATACCTGGAGGCGTTTGGATCTCGGCCCTCCACCTCCTGGGTGTCTCCGCCTTTGACCCCTTATGCAGGTTAATGCCCGAAAGGAGGGGGCTACCCCTGACTCTGTAGAGCCAGTACCTAGGAAGCCTTCTAAATTTACTACTGCCACGTCGGACAAGCTATTCCTTACAAAAGGTGTCCCCGCTGATGCAATGGTGGTGGCGGCTGCCACCAAGAAGGAACTTGCAGATCCTTCCGTACCTGTCCATCCTCCTAATAAGGACTCTAGGACCATGGATAGATATGGTAAGCGGATGTTTTCTTCAGCGACCTTTGCTATGCGTTCGCTGAACTACCTATGTCACTTCACCAGACTCCAAAGGGATATCCTTAAGGAGCTAGGTGAAGTTGTGCAGGATCCTACAGCTGCAGGAGCTCAGGAAAAAATTGCTTCGCAGCTAGGAACCCTTAACTCCATTGCAAACTTCTCCATGCGGCTGATATCATATGCTGCTGATGGAGCGAGTAGGGCCGCAGGTACAGGTGTGGCTCTTAGGCGCCAAGCCTGGATGCGGCTATGTAATTTTGCAGATCCCTTTAAGGCGTCCTTCACAAACTCTCCCTTTGATGGGTCAGCTTTGTTTGGCCCTCAAGTGAAGGAAACGTTGACCAGGTGTGAGCAGGACGGCAAAACTCTTTCTGCCGTAGGAGTCCGTTTTTCCACCCCTTCTAGACCTTATCCCAAAGGACAGAAGGGTGGCAAAATGTGGTTCCATAAATCCCAAGGAGTCACGCCGGATTCACGTGGTCAGTTTACCCCTAGAGGCAGAGGGGTAACAACAACAGGCGCCGCTCTAGAGGCAGAGGGGTCCACAAAACCAGGGAAACAGAGAGTCTCTCTCTGACAAGCCCTTTCAGCATCCCTGAGATGTTGCCCGGCTGTCCCTCCTTGGAGGCAGTCGGGGGAAGACTATCGCTGTACCCAGAAGCCTGGCGTTCTCTCACTCAAGACAGATGGGTACAGTCGATCATATCCGAGGGTTACAAAATTCCTTTCGAGGAAAGTCCTTTCTATCCCTCAAATTCCCTTCCAGATGTACCACCCGGTCTAAGGGAAATTGCAGAGTTAGAAGTCTCAAAACTACTGCAAAAAGAGCCATTCAGCCAGTTACAACAGACCATTCAGAGCCGGAATCTACTCAAGGTTCTTTTTGGTCCCCAAAAAGACGGGAGACTGGAGACCAATATTGGATCTCAGCAGACTCAAGTCTGTGAGGAAGACAAGATTCCGAATGGTCACTCTTCAGTCGATTCTGCCCTTCTTGCAGAAGGACAACTGGATGTGCTCAATAGATCTTCAGGATGCGTACTATCACATAAAAATTCACAGACGCTCCAGGAGATTTCTCCGCTTTCGGCTGGGGTCCAGTCATTTCCAGTTCAGAGCCCTGCCCTTTGGTCTCACCACAGCCCCCAGAGTGTTCACCAAATGCATGGGAGTGGTCACGGCTCAACTGAGACGTCAAGGATTCCAGGTGTTTCCGTATCTCGACGACTGGCTCCTCTCAGCCACCACCAGGCATCAGCTTGTTCAAACCAGGGATTACACAATAAATCTTTGTTCTCATTTGGGCATCTCGATCAATTTCGAAAAGTCATCCTTATTGCCCTGCTAGTCTATTACTTTCATAGGCGCAAACTTAAACACTGTTCGGATGTCAGCTACCCTTACAGACCAAAGAGTTTCAGACATTCAAAGTCATGTCAGGATCATTCTAGCCAACAAGAAAGTACAGGCCAGAATGGTTCTAAAGGTATTAGGCCTCATGGCTGCGGCCATTACTCTTCTTCCCCTGGCTCGCTTCTACATGCGCCTTCTTCAGTGGATGTTGTTCACTCAGTGGTCTTACCAACAACTTCCAATGCGTCACCAGATTCTGGTGACACAGATTTGCAAAAATCATCTTGCTTGGTGGATCACTTATCCCCAGATTCACCAAGGCAGACACTTTGTACCCCCATCCCCGGTAGCCACTGTCACCACAGACGCCTCCCTGATCGGGTGGGGGGGGTCATTATCAGGGCAGGATGGTTCATGGGACGTGGCAACCGTTCGAGTACCACCTGCACATAAATGTCCTAGAGATGAGAGCAGTGCTTTTAACGTTGCAAGCCCTCAACGACTTTCTTCCTGTAGGGACAATTGCAGTCCACACAGACATGTCTGTAGTTTGGTATATCAACAAACAGGGCGGAACCAAGTCCTACCCCTTGTGTCGAAGCTCAGACTTTGGCAATGGGCGATCTCCTCTCATCGGTTTCTGGTAGCAACGCACATCCCTGGGAAAACCAACATTTTAGCGGAAAGATTGAGCAGAGCTATTCTCATGCCTCACGAGTGGTCTCTCAAGCAATCTATAGTGGAAGAGATTTTTCTGGAATGGGGTCGCCCATGTTGCGATCTTTTTGCTACTCCTCAAAACAGCAAATGCCCAGACTTCTTCTCTCTCTTCCCTCTGTCAGGCCATCCCCCCAGTGACGCTCTGACCCAGGATTGGCCCCAGGGACTTCTTTATGCCTTTCCTCCTTTTCCTCTGATCATAGGTTCATAGGTTCATAGGTTCATACTAGGCTATCTGCCCGAGGGCATTTACAAGCCTAGCCCATAGTTTTGTGGCTTACGCCACCCCTTTAGTATGGGGAACTATACCCATTATTTTGCTGTGCCTCTGTTGAGCAGTGACACTGAGGTAATCCCTGGGGTATATCTGCGATCTCCCATCCATTGGTCAAGATTTCTCTTGAACAAGGCCAGCGAGGTGCTCTGCCTCACATTTACCGGGATTTTATTCCACAGCATAGGGAGTCTTTGGGTGATGAATCTATCCCTCCAGCATCCCTCAAGTTATCCAGAAAGCAACCGTTTTGAGAGCCAAAATGATTCTCATTGCTCCTTATTGGCCTCGACAAATTTGGTTTCCGTTCCTCCATCGTCACCTTGTGGTGCAGCCGTGGCATCTGGACCCAGTGCCAGATCTTCTGATTCACCAATCCGGTCAGCTGCACCGGTCTATCCCTTCTCTCAACCTCACAGCATGGTTGCTCCACTTCCTTCCTTAGCCAGGCTTCCTTTGATCTCTAACCCTGTTAGAGACATCATAGTAGCTTCTTTAAAATCCTCTACCAGGAGGATTTATACAAGCAAATGGAAACGTTTCTCTTATTGGGCTAAAGCCAAGAATATTGATCCCTTCACTGCCCCAGTTCAGGCAGTTTTGGACTTCTTAGCGGAGATTTTTCATGCAGGCTCCTCTTCTTCCACAGTTAGAGTTCAATTGGCTGCTATCTCGAACTTTCATGTTGGAATCGCAGATCACAATATTATGTCCCATAGGCTTTGTAGAGCCTTCTTGAAAGGAATTTTCCTCCTGAAGCCTCCAATCAGGAATCCTCCTCCTCAACGGGATCTAAATTTAGTGCTGACATCCTTGATTCTTCCCCCTTTCGTGCCAGCTGTTTCTTGCTCCCTAAAATTTCTTTCTTGGAAAACCTTATTCCTAGTAGCTATTACATCGGCCAGGAGGGTGTCTGAACTTCATGCTCTATCGGTTCGACCCCCCTATTTGGTCTTTCACAAAGACAGAGTATCATTGAGAACTAATCCGACCTTTTTGCCTAAGGTCACCTCCAAGACTAATTTGAATCAATCCATTGATCTCCCTGTATTTTTTCCAAACTATTCAAACAGATCGGAACAAAAACTACATTATCTTGATGTCCATCGCCAACTCAGATATTATTTGGACAGAACTAAACAATTTAGGAAATCCGATCAACTCTTTGTTTCCTATGCTGATAACAAGAAAGGCCTTCCTGTCTCTAAAGTGACCTTATCTAGATGGCTTTCTTCTGTCATCTCTGAAATTTATCGGCTCAGGGGAAAACAGCTGTGCTCAAAACCTAAAGCACATTCAACTAGAAGCTTAGCTACTTCTACAGCCTTTCAAGCTAGACTTCCTTTAGACACTATTTGTGCAGCGGCCACTTGGGCCACTCCTCATACTTTTGTTTCCCATTACAAATTGGACTTGGCCTCCAGGAACAGAGCCAGTTTTGGCTCTACAGTCCTCAAGAGTCTGTTCCATTGAGCCACCCAGGATAGAGGTGCTAGGGACACGGTCCCATCAAGCAAGAATGAAGGCGAGATTGACAACTTAACATTGAGAAGTTATGTACCTACCATAACGTTCCATGTTAGTTGTCTTCTCTCGCCTTCTTTCTTGCGACCCTCCCTCCTTCCCCAGGCCTGGACAGACCTTTTCTACAAGGAATTTTTATGCTGAAGACCATTCAGAGCTGGTCCTTCTTCCATCCTGTAGGCTTTCTTTCTTCCTTTGGGAAGTGTTTATGCTTGGTGCTTTTGCCCTTTGTCATCAAACGAGATCTGGGTACTTACCGCCTTGCATCATGGGATATGGGGCTGCCTTGAGCTGGTAAAAGTGACTCTCGAGCTTAGCAAGTGCCGAGTCGGAGCCGAGGATCGGCTCCGAACCCATCAAGCAAGAAAGAAGGCGAGAGAAGACAACTAACATGGAACGTTATGGTAGGTACATAACTTCTCATTTTCTTAGTGTGTTAGTTTATATATAGTTAGATATATGTTTATTGGTTCATTAGTCTGTTTGAAATAGAAGGCTAACTTTCACTTGGCTGAAGCTTGTTGTTTTGAGTGCTTTGTGTGTTGCTGTATAGGAGTGTGTGTTACCATTAATGTCTCAGAGCAAGGATAAAGAAGCTGAACAATCCAAGTCAGAATTTAAGAAATGCCCTAAATGTGTACAGGAAATATCAATTACAGATGGGCACACGGAGTATGTGTATTGTTTGGGTGCGTTGCACCTTCAGGAGACTTGTTCCATCTGCCACTCGTTTAGGTCATGTGCGTTGCATGAGAGAAGGAAAAAAATAGTGGTTAGAGTTTTAATAAAATCCTCCTTTCAGGAAAAATTGGATGAAGGTCAGTCTAGTCATTCCAAATACTCAGTCTTCTACTACTTGGTCTTCGAAGCCAGCAAAATCTCCCAGTAAATCCAAGTCTGATAAACGACTTTGGTGCACTGATCTGAGCTGGCAGTTGTCACTGTAAGGAGCCCATCCCTGGTATTGGAACCAGTAACTCCAGTATTGAAATCACCAATACTACAATCCATAGCTTCATTGGCCCCATCTTCTCGGTCCTCAAGGAGCTTGTCTGACATGGATGTGGATCATGTGGTGCAGAAGCTACTTCAGACACCAGCGTTGGCCACAACCCCTCAAGTATCAGAACCAACACCCCCCCCCCCACTACTTCTGTTCCACCTTTGATCTGACTTGAGGTTTTGGAGCCGGAGTGCTCTGAGCTGTTAGTGGAGCCATCTGTACTAATGCCTACTCCAGGACTTTTGGATCAGATATCTAACTACTTTGGTGCCAACCAAGGAGTTTAGGGGCTGACACTCACCGGCCAGGTCCGGGGAGGATAATAAAACTGATATTTCGGGTCCAACTTTGCCTCTTGAGGGTTTGGTGTGGGTGAGTTTGGCGCCTAACTCTGGCTCGGAGTCCACTGTTTTGGTGCCAAGGGAATCCACTGTCTGTTCAGTTCCAGGGGTTTCTTCGCACCGGGACTGTGGTGCATTCGATGCCATGAGTATTGAAGTGACTGTCCGCAGGGACATCAGGTCTGGAAACCTCCTCCCCAAAGCACTGGCGTTTACTTCTGCATCACACATTCCACAGAAGTGTAAAGACCCAGAGCCTCAGGAAGTCCCATTGGGCGAGCCCAGCTCTTCCGAGACCTCCCCACAAATTCCACTGAGGAGGTACCTAGGAAGAGGCTATGCACGAGGAAGCATCTAGACTCCCCTCAGGAATCTCATTTCAGACACAGATTTAGATGAATCAGAAGGGTCCCCACAGTCACCCTCTAAAGATCTCTTTCTCGGATATCTTTGAGACACTTAAACAGAGGGGTGGTTGGCAGGTCATCAACCCTACTGATGATGAATCCGTTTACCTGAAGGCTTTTGGGTCTCAGCCCTCTGCCACTTGGGTGACTCCGGCTTTCGATTTAACTTATGGGCCTAGTTTGTCAAAGGCGTGAGTGTCTCCAGATACAGTGGCACATCTCCCTAGGAGGCCCAACAAGTTTATTACTTCACCACAGGACAAGACATTTCTTACTAAAGGGAGACCTTGTTGATGCCATGGTGGTGGCAGTGGACACCAAGGAGTTATCTGAAACTTCGTCTGTGTATCCCCCGAATAAAGATTCCAGATTTATGGACAGATATGGGAAGGGCATGTTTACCTCAGTGACTTGCCATCATTAGGTCACTGAATTTTCTTACACAATTCACTAGGCTACAAAGAGACTACAAAGAGATCTCATTAAAGAGCTAGGTGATGCTCTTCAGGGTTCAGTAGGTGCGGGTGTTTCAGACATGTCCTCCCAGCTCTCTACCCTTAATTCCATAGTAAACTCATCCATGCGTCTGGTTTCGTATGCAGCTGATGAATGTATGAAGTAGAGCAGCGACTTCAGGAATGTATTGGGAGACATTCCTGGATGTGCTTATGTCCATTTGCGGAGCTCCTTTATCAACACCCCTTTCGATGGCTTGTCCCATTTTGGACCCAAAGTAAAAAAAAACTCTTACCACAAGTGAACAAGACACAGAGACTGTCTGGCGTCGGAGTCTGTTTTTCCACACCTACCAGACCTTACCCCAAAGGTCAGAAAGGAGGAAAGATGTGGTTCTGTAAAGGAGCCTTTCAGGACACTCATGGTAAACCCCCCTCCAGAGGCTGAGGAGGGGGCAATAATGGAAGATTCCTTCCACGCAGCAGAGGGGGTCTGCAGAACCAATCCTGGATGTCCTTCCCAGTCATAGGGAACAAGCAACCATAGAAATCCAAAGGTTGCTAGAGTCCAGTCAGTCCCTGCAAACCAGATAGGGTCTGGAACTTACTAAGGGTTCTTGTTGGTTCCAAAGAAAACAGGGGACTGGAGACCAATTTTGGATCTGAGCAGACTGAACAAATCTGTAAAAAAAAGTTCTGGATGGACACGCTGCAGTCGATACTCCCTTTTTTAAGGAAAGACAATTGGATGTGCTCGTTCTCCAGGATGCGTACTGCTATATAAAAATGGCCAGACCATCCAGAGATCATCCTGCGCTTTTGGCTGGGAGCCAGTCATTACCAATTTTGAGCTCTGCCCTTTGATCTCACTACAGCCCCCAGAGTGTTCACCAAATGTATGGCAGCAGTCACGGTTTACCTGAGACACCTAGGATTCCAGGTGTTTTCATATCTAGACTACTGGCTCCTAACTGTCACCACCAGGCAGCAACTCGTACAAGTGAGGGACATGACCATGAATCTTTGTCAGCTGGGGATTACCATAAATTTAGAAAAGTGCCTTATCACCAACGCAGCATACCATGTTTATAAAAGCAGACTTGGACACCACCACAATGTCTGTGAAACTTCCACCAGAAAGGGTCTATGCTCTTCATCAGCAAGTTCTAACCCTTTAAAGAAAAGCCCCGGCATCTCTCTGGTTCTCAAATTATTTGGTACAATGGCAACAGCAATCATTGCAATTCCACTGGGTCGAATGCACATGAGCATACTTCAATGGCTCCTTTTCAGTGTTTTTTTTTTTTTCAAGATCTACCAATGTCTGATCAGATTATAACCACGAAAACCTGCAAAAAGGACATAAAATGGTGGCCAACATCGCATTCAGTAACGATAGGCTGACCTTTTGTTTTACCAACCCAGATTGCCACAGTGACCACGGACACTTCCCTGATTGGGTGGGGGGGGGGTCATTATCAGGGAAGGACAGCCCAAGGCACACGGACACAACACTAGGCCAATCTGCATATCCACATCCTGGAGATGAGTGGTACTTCTAGTGTTGCAGTCCTTTCAAGACACTCCCTCTAGGGACCATTGCAATCCAGACTGACATTTCGGTAGTCTGTTACATCAATAAATAAGGAGGGAAGAAATCTTGACCCCTATGTAGAGAGGCCCTGAGAGTATGGCAGTAGGCAACCTCTACCCAGTGCTTTCTGATAGCAATGCACATCCCGGGGAGGTCCAATGTGATGGCAGACAAACTGAAGAAGGCAATTCTATTGCCTCACGAGTGGTCCCTGAAGTAAAAAGCGGAAAGAGTATTCTGCAACTGGGGTCAGCCTTGCTGCGATCTTTTTGCCACCCTACAGACACGAAATGCAGCAGCTTTTTTTGCCCTAATCCCCCACCTGGGGGATGCCCCAAGGGATGCTCTTGTACACGATTGGCCCATGGGCCTCCTATCCTCCCCTTCCTCTGATACCCAAAGTTATACAGAAAGCCAGTGTTCTGGGAAAGACCATAATTCTCATAGCCCCCTACTGGCCTCATCAGATTTGGTTTCCATTCCTATGGCTTCATCTATTGGAAGAACCTAGGATCTTGGACCCAGTTCCAGACCTCCTGATTCACTCATCAGGGGTTCTTCATCTCTTCAGTCCCTCAAATTGACAGCTTGGCTGCTCCAATTCCAAACAGCCAGGTTTCAGAATATTTCAGCTGCAGCTCAGCATATACGGATATTCTCCCACAGAGCGTCTACTAGGAAGTTGTATCTTGACAAATGGAAAAGATTCTCAATACGGGCATTGAAAAACCACATTGATCCCTACTTGGCTCCTATATCTTCTGTTTTGGAATTTTTGACTGAACTATTCGATGAGGGGACAGCTGTCACAACCATTAGAGTTCAATTAGCTGCATTCCTAACTTTCACCTTGGTAATCAAGGGTCTAATATGTCGCATAGACCTTCCAAGGCATTTCTCAAAGGCACATTACATTTGAGACCACCCATTAAATCTCAGATTACCCAGTGGAATTTACATTTTGTTTCTCTAATCATCCTACCACCTTTTGAACCAGCCTCTTCATGTGAACTAAAGTATGTGACATGGAAAACCATATTTCTAGTGGCCATTACTTCTGCTCGAAGGGTTTCAGAGTTACAGGCCTTGTCCATTAAACTCCCATATATAATTTTTCACAATGATAGTTTCTCTTCTGTTTTAGTCACTAAATATGGCAATAAGATGAGTATATGCTGCATGAGCATGATGTTCACAGACCGCTTCAATTCTATTTAGACAGGACCAATGATTTCAGGAACAGCTTCAGAAGAACAGCTCTGTTTCTCTTGAGTCCAAGAAAGGTGCACTTGTTTTGAAAATCACTATCAAAAGGGTTATCAGATTATCTTTTGATGTAATGGTGTATTTACTGAACTGTAAGTGAAAGAAATAAAGCGCCATTCTACTAGAGCTATCTCCACCTAGTCGGCCTTTACTGCCAAATTACCGATGGATACTATTGGAGCAGCAGCTACTTGATCAAGGCCTCCACCTTCATCACTCATTCCAAAGTAGATAGGGCCTCCAGGGACAGGGTTTCCTTTGGTTCCACTGTCCTAATGATTTTATACTCCCATGAGCCACCCGAGAAAGAGGGTACTTAGGATGCTAACCCATCAGTAAGAATGAAAGGCGAGATAGAAAACTTCACATAGGTTATGTACTCACCATAACATTCCATGTGAGTTCATATTGCCTTCATTCTTGCGTCCCACCCTCCAACCCCCATCCAAGCTTCTTGGGGACTGAGTATTCACCTAAGACGTGGTTGTATTGATCTAATTTTTCCCTCTGTTATTGGTAGATCAAGAGTGGCATGTATTTTTATTGGCAGCAAACAAGATCTGAGGGAAACACCAGTGCATCATGGGATAGGGAGTAGGCCTTGAACTGGTTGAAGACCTCTAGCTTTTGCATTAGGCCGAGTCTGAGCCGAAGATCGGCTCTGAATCCATCAGTAAGAATGAAGGCGAGATGAAAAACTCCCATGGAACATTTTATGGTGAGTACATAACTTTTTTTTTGCTATAGTTTCTTAAAAATGAATAATTGTCAATGTTACTAGCTCTGTCATTAAGAATTAAAGGATATCAGCCTGTCCATTTTCTGTTTTAGTTCTTACAGAACTTCCCATAAAAGAACTGTATACCAGTCCCTAATCTGCAGCGCTTTTTACTGATTGGATTTATTTATCTTTTTTTTTTTTTTTCTTTTTGTGGATTTTAAGCAGCTTTTTGTTTTGTTCCTTTGTGTACGTGTACATGTGCCACTGAAATGTCTCGACTGTTATTTCTTTTATACACAACCCCCTGAGATTCATTAACCATCATGTAGGCACCACACTAAGCCTACACAATGTAAAGGTGTTTAGAGGGATGATCAGCAACACTAATAGAATATGCATGCTTCTCATTGCACCTACATGTTTACAGGCACAGAATGTAAAATGGCTTGCATATAGGCAAACTTCAGATAAGAGTATGCAATGTAGCCCAGAAATATTAAGGACAAGTGCAGTAAAAGAATACTGTAGGAGAGAAAGTGAAATTGTACAATTTTACGCAAATGTTTTATACTGCCTAACTATGTGAAAGAGGAAATGTGTAAAGCATATTTGTATACCACAGTCCAATGTGCTGAAGTATCTAAGATGCATTTCTGAAATAAATCCAGCAATATTGATGTAATGATTAATGTTAATGACAATATGTTACGCACATAAATACAAATGGACATGTTAGCAAAGGATATGACTGATATAAAGCTGCAGTGAAGTGGAGTGAAAATGCGATATGCATGTTACTCGCTGAGTTGCGATAACAATTGGCAAGGATAGAAGATGCATTATGGGATGAATGCATAGACTACAGGGGATTTATGTATGCAAGCTGTCACCACTACTGTACTATATTCTCCATTTTTAGCATGTATACAGAAGAACAAATGAACCTTACAGGTGTAATGTCAGGTACATCAGAAATGGACATGTTTTCGCAAAGCAGTGACAGTGGCATCCATAGGAAAGGGGTTATTACTTACCAACATGTATAGACAAGCATTGTATAGTCATGTAAATTCTAAATGGTAATCTAACACACAACATAGATAAGATGCAAATGACAACACAGATTGGATAACATGTCTTGAGTTCAGGCTTTCCATTGCTGATTTGCAAACCTCAGACATTGTTAAACCTGGGCATGTTCACAGGGAATTACAAGGTACAACATGACCGCAATAACTGCAGCAACACAGTGTTGTAACAGAGGACCAGTCAGTTTCCGATGGTCTGTCAGCATGCCATTCAGTATAGAATCCTGCATCTGCCATTAAGCTGTATAGTGTGAACAATTGCAGCAATAAAGAAATGTCCAGATGAAGAAATGCAATACAGAGCATAATTATCTTTTAACAGTTAATGCCAGTGAGCAATGAATGACAAACATTTGCATCATGTCATCTTTGAACATATGCCAGGAAAGAGATGCATAACAATCAAGGGCACCACAGAAATGCATATGGTCATGAAGAACACCCTGTACTTGCAGCACTTTCCTATCATAAGGTGTATGGGTGCCTACCTTGTAGGAGAAGGCCTAAAAAAGTGGCCCTATGACTGTCATAACTACTGTCTCCATGTAAGCCACTTTTATGTGACAGACTGATGTTACCAGATTCAAACTACTGCCTATTATACAAGGCTGTCTCTAGACTTCTGTATTGACTGCATGTTCCACATCATATGTATTTGAAGACTACTTTTCACAGTATTAGAGTGCAAGACACACTCATAGCTGGCCTCAAACAGCCTGCATACGTAGTTACACAATGTACAAAGCAAAGTATCAGTCGCGCAACACAGGAGAATTCACACTCCAGCTGTGAGATACTGCAGTTGTGGTAGCATTATGTAACCATTGTGCAGCCAAAAAGTTATTTGCCATGGGGATGCAAGGATACATAGTGTAACAATGTGCCAGTGTAAATCCATCTCATGAGTAGAAGTATACATAAAGGTCCTTGTAAGGTGGCCAACAGCATGGCAGTTATCCCAATCACACTACTTAAGCAGTGATGGATTCAAGCCACCTACCTATCCATTTACATCATCTGTACAGTACATTATCAGCAGCCAGGACCACAGAAGAATACTGAGTACAAATGAGATGTACAACATATGTGATGGGTTGACATCAGCAGTGTATTGACAAGATGTGTCTGGTAAAATGACTTGCAGCCATTTTTGGTTGTAAAGGTTGCCACTGCAAATGTGTGTAAACCAGTTTTGAGTTTCTGTAGACGCACGCACTCTCGCACACACAGAGAATATGGACATTGCTGTATTTGAACCTCCTACATATCTACATATTCTATAGAATAGTGTAAGAAGTACAAGCACCAAAGGAGAAGTCTAACACTTAAATTGTTCCAGGTCACTTGTGAAAGAATGACCTCATTAGTGTGCTGAACCAGGCATATAATTTTGTAATTGTGTGCTGTTATTGTTGCCCCACAAACCAACAGTCAGTTGAAAAATGAAAACACTTCCCCTCTACTTAACAAATGTTTGTATCACTTTCTGTCTGAAAACATGAAATGGATATCTTCTCAATCTGAGACTGTTATAGAAAGCATTAATTTAGACTGTTGTGGACAGCATATGGCCTAAAAAAATAAATTTCTTTAATGTATAGAAAATTCAACTCAGTTGAGTACAGTCATTATGCTTAGCTACACCCTTATGTTGCAAAGAAATTGTGGTTGTGAAAGGTGGGATTAGGGGATGGTGGAGTAATCTAGCAGTTTAAAATGTTTATCCAGATCAGAAGTTGAGTGCATGCTCAAATAACTGCAAACAACTCCACTCACTCATGTACGCGCACACACGTTTCCCATTAATGAGCACCAAACCTGCTACCTAATTCCACAATGGAAAATGCACTGTATTAATTACAAGCACTACAGGAACATTCTGACTCTTAAGGGGAAAGAGCGCACGTTTGTCAGGATGACCTCGGTGTGTTTCAGAGATTATGTTTCAGTAAAAAGTTGCATAAGGGAGCTGTGCGCACAGTTAAATGCATTCCTTTCATGGGAAGTGGATACAGTACCAATTGTCAGTTTTCCATGTTTGGCATCAAACTTACTAACTATCTAGTTACATGAGCTAGAGAGCAATGTTTTTGCTAAAATTGGATAAGGGAGCAGTGTGAGGAGGAAGAGTTAAATGTAGTCTTTTCAAGGAAGGGGATACAGAACAAGTCTCTCCCTCTCCTCTCTCTCTCTCTCGCTCTCTCTCTCGCTCTCTCATTTCCCATGATGGACATCAAACTTTTACCTCTAATTGCATAATCTAGAGAGCGTTGTATTAGTCACAAGTGCCACAGTAGAAGTCTCTCTTAAGGGTAGAGACTGCACTTTTATCAGGATGACTTCATCAGTGTTTTTCCATACAGGATGTTTCAGTAAAATGTGAGATAATGGAGTTGTTGTGAAGAGTTAAATGTATTCTTTTCAGGAGAAGTGAACACAGCAACAAGTGTTCTACACACTCTCTCACAAGTTCCCCATGTTAGGCATTGTGCAACTACAGCGATAGGGAGGTTCAATCTAGAATGCACTTTGTTGGTTGCAAACAACACAGGAGAAGTCTGACTCGTAAGAGTAGACTCCCTTTTGCCAGGATGAACTCGTTAGTGTGTTTCAGAGGATATTTCAGTAAAAAGTGGGATAAAGGAGCTGTGTGAGAAGTTCATTATTCTTGGGGGAAGTGGGTACAGTGGGTACAGCACAAAGTGTAACATGCACCCAGTTTCCCATGTTGGACATTGAGCCTCCTACATATCCAGTTACTACTAATGCAGTGCTCTAGACTGTGTAAGCACCATTGAAAGACTGACATTAATGATGTGAAAAAGGACATTTGAACTTTTTCAAAATCCACTGTTTGGAACAGATGGCACTGCGCATCACAGGTTGTGCAACAAATGCATATGTGTGCACAGGACAGTGTAACGTTATGATTGTCACATGTAATTACATACTTCTCTATTGACATTTAGATATTGTCCACATACATTGCATTACTGTGAGGGACTGATGCTTCACATTATGGGATGGCATAGACATTCATTCTTTTATACTAATGGATTATCACTAAAACTTTCATGCGACTTCATGTCAGGATGATTGCACCCTTTAATTGTTTCATACTTACACTATGCGCATTGGCAAGTCAAGCATGCAGGTCATACATAGGACAGTGCACTGCAGAATAATAGTGTTGGATTATGTGAGAATAGGTTAACCAAACTTGTAACACTGTTGTAAGTGTAAACACTGAAGAGCAGATGTACATTAAATGACTGAATTGAGTCAACCTTCTGAAATCAACCTGTTGAAAAATAATACAAAGATTGTGCAACCTAAAACAATTCTTTTTTTTCACTCTTGCTTTTGGAAAAATGTTAGTGCATGCATAATATATTGAAGCACTGAACTTGGGATGGGAATGATCAGTAGTCTGTTGCTCTGGGATGACTTCCACGCAGAGATCTGTAAAGACATGCTTCAGAATAGGTAGCAGGCACATTAATGTTACAACAAGATAATGATGTGCTAAGTAAAGGTGTAGTTAACATTTACAGCCACAAGAGCAGA
The DNA here is from genome assembly GCF_019279795.1 of Protopterus annectens. NCBI lineage: Eukaryota > Metazoa > Chordata > Ceratodontiformes > Protopteridae > Protopterus > Protopterus annectens. Next base: position 1,153,662,366 of record NC_056739.1, read on the forward strand.
CAAAACATTCTGAAATCTGTAGTTGAACCTTTAGAGCATTCCAAGAAAAGCATTTAGAAAGTCATACTTCTGATAGTTAACATTTGACACCACATTTCAGCAAGTGTGAAAATATGTATTCATCTTCATTACTGTATTGACCACTGTAATCTGTACATCCAACTCTTCAGTTTGTTGAAAAGTACATTTAATGGAATAAACAGATTAGTAAAGAAGTGAGAAGTGCAACAGAGTAATGTGGATGAAGGCAATAAACTATAATCTATTGCCATAAGCTATGTACATCTACTTAGTTTCATTGCCGATAAAGGATTAATGGTACAGAAGGGAGTAGACGCATCAATAGGGTGAGATGGTGGCACAAATTAGCTTATGACAGAAAAAGTAGCTAATAACTGGATTAGAAACCTTGAAATTATACTAAAGCAGAAAGGGTGAACAGAGCCAGATGCAGACAGGAATAGCAACAATGTTTTGTCTGACATGTAAGAACATTTGTATCATGTGTTAGTCTTACTTATTAAATCATGTATAAAGTGCCTACTATAGGGACATACAAGGGGTAGAAGAGTGCAGTAAGCATGAATACATTAGCAGGATAAAGTTGGCAAATTGATAAAGTTTTGCAAATGATGTATTGCTGTACTATTCAGATGGTGATAAGGAAATATTTTTATGGAGAAAAATGCAGACATTTGCAGTTAAATATGATATAAATATGATCAACTGACACATGACACTCCAAAAGCATCAGGTATAATGATCTCAACATGCCACACTGGAACTCTTACTATATTACATGTAGTTTTCCTGTGACAGTTTCAGTAAGTTGCACTTGTGTTTTTTTTTTTTTTTTTTTTTTTTTTTGTGGGGGCGTCATAAATGTTACCTGTTTACCTTACAGACACAAGGGCAGGGTTTGATTCCTGCATGAAAAAGTTGACTAGGCTTAAAATAGCCCACAAGAGGTTATAAACCTCCAGCAGCCTAAACACTGTTAGATTAACTGTTCCCAAGTACTGCCTTTAGTTTGCTTGCACTCTGCCTTCCCATAGCTCAGGAAATGTAAGCTCATTTGCACAAAAGTAACCTGAGCACTGTGGATTACATTGAATCAGCTTGTGTAATTAAACAGTGTTTAAAGTCATTCAGTATTGCTGCACTATGCAGATTCGGAGGACAAAGGGAAAGCTTTTCCATGTGATATTTCAGGCAATGTGTGTAGTGAGTGAATCTTTTTTTACCAGACTAAACATGTGAAAAAAAGGATGGATAGGACAGTGGTGGAAATGGGGGTGGCAAGTAGAGGGTAGGACACGGGGGAAAGAATAAGGAATTTTCAGAAGGGTTATGGAAGTACCATAGCTATCCAGTCCTTCACAATGTAAATGTACTCTGCAGAATCACCACACCAGTGATGGATGTCAACAGAATAATGCTGTATGACCGATTGGACCGAACAAATTGTGTAAAGGTAAAATATAGGCAAAGTGGAGAGCTATGTATGGGTCTCATATTTTCTGTGGGACAGGTCAGGTGCCCCCCCCCCCCTTTAAAAAAAATGGCATGTTGGTGAAAGGTGCTTAGGAATGAAGTTCAGGTAGGTTAGGAAGAATGTGCAAGTATACAAGACTGGAATGATAATTGAGACAAAAGGTTGGGGGACAATGATTGGGAGTAGATACAGGACATTGGAGGTGAACCCATATCCAGCTTAAGAAAAGTAAGAATCTAGTCTTCACCCTTGGAACAGTTATCCCTGTCTTCTGCAGCAGCTCCCTGGATCAGTACTTGATGTGGCATTGTCTTTGCAATGTGATAGAGGACCATTGCAACCCTGCCAATATGTGCTCAGAGGCCTCTTTCCATTGTCCTCCACCACACCAGCCCTGTCAGCTCATGCCAGGTGACAGAATTTCTAATTCCATTCATAATGTTCCTTGAGGCTATTACTGCACCAGCAGCCAGGGCAGAGCTACCTGATGCAGTTGAAGCAATTAGGGAAGGAGTTGTGGAGGCAACACTGACAGGTTGCAAAACTGAAATGCTGGGTGTCTTTGCTGCCACCTGTGGAGGTATGGTAGGCAAATCTGTAGTGGTTGGTGTATTTGTCTGTGCTGTTCATTTTTAAGCAGCAAATTATCCAAACAGCAGGTTGTTCATAAATTATAAGCCCCTCCCCCCCAAAAAAGATGGAGAAAGATTGGGGAGAGACAAATAAGAGGTGAGATGCATGGCATATCACAGTACTGTATTTTTAAATAAACCTAGGTTTTGCAATACAAACAATTGTGAAAATTTAGTATTATACATCTTTGCCACATCCATATATCATCAAACATCTCTGTGCTATGATATAACAGAGCAACCTTTGTGTCCCTGTCATGGATAGTAAATATACATTCAACTTTAATTGCAGTTACTAAAGTTTAATTCTTCCTACCCTATTAATATTTTACAATTATTTATCCAGTAATAAAGTGGTTGCTGCTTCTGGGTACTAAACCCGTATATAATTAAGGTGGTGTTTTACTGCCTAGTGCAAGCAGAAAGAATTAATTGGGGAAGGCATGAATGCTTGAGTGAGGTATGCCTGCTCAAGATGCTAGTGCTTTAGGAAAATAAATTTCTGGCTTGAGTCATACTTACCTCATGCCTCTGTGGTGAGTTAATCTCTTCTGGTGTGCCTCACAGTTTGCAGCTATCTCCTCTGCAGCTGTACAGTACAAAAATAAACTAAATATGTGAAAGCATAATGAGTATCTGCATTGGCTTGCTAGATCATTAATGCCATTTCAAAGACTGGTTGTGGGTCAGTATACTTACAAAACTGGGGTGGGGGTGTTTGCAGTCATAAATTCAGCCTCCCATTAGCTTAGGTGTTCCTGTTTGTGTGTCTTGAGGTCATTATAGTAGTGGCAACACTGTTCCCCAGTGCATGAAATGCTTGTTGCATTAGACAGCCTTGTCTAAGGTATTCCAAGCCTCAGGCTTCTACTGAGACCTGGTATAATTCCCCCTTCAGCAGACTATGGCTGTAGCACTTCATAAGGAGTGCCACAGATATAGTGAGCTCCTCAACACCGCACCTTTCTGCTCTAAATTTAGCACCATTCTCTCCCTTGCCAACCATGACTACAAAAGTCAAACTAACAATGTTTGAATTGGTGCCCAGTTCAAATCTTGCAGGTACTGGTTGTGTGCAAAGACACAGCCTTTGTGAAATTGAAAGCAGATAGACCCCTTGGCAGAAACATTGGCACTACTTGCATCACAAAGCAGTAAATGTATGAAATATAGCATTGAAGTTTGCGAGTTGACTCTCAACCTATTGAGAAGTTCCATTGTTCAACAATGGAATGCTCAATGGCATGGCTTTTACTCCTTGGAGTATTGAAAGAGAAAAATTGACATTGTTATGTTGAGGCTTAAACGATGTTTTAAAATTGTACCAGCTGGGAATTTAACCCATGGGAGAAAGCATGCAAAACCTCAAAGCTTAGCTTATTAATTGACATTGCCACAGGAGAGCTAACTTTCATATATGGAAATTAGAATTTTACTAGTTTGGGAATGAATGGAGATGCACTTCAGAGAGGTCTGTGCATGTGTGATTTTGATTAGTCCTGGGAATGCATTCCTATTTAAATTTCACTATTTCCAGATGGATGCAGATGAATGAGCTGAGTAGTACAGGTTGGGGTATGTTATATGTGTACTTCACAAGACAACTGTCCCAAAAACATAGTTTGTATATGTGAGTCATGAAGATTGCAACAGAATTATTGTGCCCATCATAAACATGTAAGTGAATTTTATATTAAATATAATCATTCTCCAGTTTAAGAAACTGGACACACATTAGTGTGAGGTTATATGTGAAACATTAATTGTTTCCTAAATAGAAAAGTGTACTTATGCAGGCATTAACAATAGATCACAAACTTGTAATATATCATTTTTCTTTGCTGTCACAGTCCTAATCAATCTTATGACAAATGGGATTCTTACACCCATTGTAAAAGAATCCTTTAGCTGCATCTGAACCCTTAATCCTCCCACCATCTTTCATACCTAAACTTTTCTACCAATACTCCTCCCATCACCCATTCCCTCCTCCATTTTCCCTTAATTCCTAGGAAACCTCCAGCTTCTTATAAACCCACCCCTCTCTTCCACAGCCTTCTCTTCCCTACAAATCTACACTTAACTCTCTCTCTCCTCTTTGGCATGGTCTCCATAAATCACCACACCCTCAAAGTCTATTGCCTCCTTTCTCTTTTCCTAATTCCCTTTTGCTATGCTAGCTCATATTCCTCCTCCACTTGCCCAATATTACCTACAAAAGTAACCTCCACAAACATCCAGCCTCCTCCTCACTACTGCCCTCATTTCCACTATATCTCCCCCTTTCTCATTCAGCACAACCCAGTGCACCTATTCCACCCTAAAATCTTCCTCTTTCCCTGCAAACCTAATCTAATCTCAAATCTCCCTAAACACACACCCAGCAAACCAAAATGGCTAAAGGATATTGCCTTTAACAACATAATCCTTGCCGGAGATATCCATCCCCACCCTGGTCCCACACACTGTAATAACACCAACCCCTCAACTTCCTTCCACATTAATAACCTATAGTTCTTCATCAATGCAGAGTCTTAGTAACAAAGCCCACCAATTTCACACTTGGCTAAGTCAAAACCAACCTCACATCCTAGCTATATCCGAAACATGGCTTAAACCCTTCATCTCCAACTTGGAGATACTGCACCCAGGATTTAATATTCTTAGAAATGACCGACCTAGGTAAAAAAGGTGATGGCACTGCCTTAGTCTACTCTAACCTCACCTTAATTCCCCTCCAAATTCCAATCCCAAAACACTGAACTTAACTGTTGGGCTACTAAAGCTAAACAAGCACAAAAATGTTTCATTGCCCTCACCTGGTAACAATAGCTCAACTCTCAAAGAAGTTCTCCTATGGGCGTCCACTAAAATTAACTATGAAACTTGTATCTTTGGAGACATTAATATTGACTGGAATAAAATCATCAGCCCCTCACCATCCCTATCCATCAATCTCTACAACTTTACCCAAATCCACTCTATCACCCAACCAAATAAAAAAAAAAAAAAAAAATCCCCCCTGGAACCATTTTAGATTGGAGCCTAGTCTCAAATCCTAACAAAATAACTGGCACAATTCCTGATAACATTAGTGACCACCTCCCAGCCTTCATCCATCACTCCACTAGCTCTTCCACATACCAGCATCAATACATTCACACTCATAACCTCACTAACTTCAACTCTATCTTGGTAGCTCCATGGCTATCCAAACAAAAACAGGTCATGTACCAAAGGGACAAACTTTGGAAGCTCTACCAAAATAATAAACTGCCCAATACTCTGCTTCAATATAAACAGTGCCATAACCTTGCAAAACAGCTAATCAAAGGACAAAAAAATCCTACTATATCACGCTCCAATCCACTAACAATAAAAACCCAAGCCAATTCTGGAATTCAATAAAATCTCTCCTCCATCCAGGCTCAAAGAATGATCCCTGTCCTGACCCAAGTAAATCCAGTCTGGAACTAGGCTCTGAATTAAATTAATTTTTCATAGAGACCATCTCTGCCCATACCAAATCTTTTCCTAACAATAACCCAACTGCCGGTCACCCCCCCTCAAGCCCACCTAACAACCTTCCTCTACTGAGCTCAAACCCATCTCCGCTAACTTTATAAAAAAAACTCCTATCCAAACTGAAATCATGCACTAACACTCCTGACAATATTTCCCCTCCTACCTAAATGATGCTGCTGATGGTATTGCTCCCCCTAGCATCATTATAAACAGATCCATAAATGAATCCTACATCCCCAAACTTTGACGTTCAGCATATATCATCCCTCTCCATAAAGGAGGCAAAAATACCAGTGTCTCTAACTTCTGCCCTATTGCCCAGCTCTCTCCAATCTTCAAAATCCTTAAAGTGCATCCACCATCAACTTATGCCATTCCTGACCCAAAAACATTTCCTCACACCCACCCAGCATAGTTTCTGCCCAGCGCACAGCACCATTACCGATCTTTTCTCATTCCTTGAAACTGTCAATCAAGCCCAAGATTCAGGACACCTAGTTTCTACTGTATTACTAGATATGTCTAAGGCATTTCCCACAAGCACTTACTCTGCCATCTCTCAGACCTTCACTTCTCACCAAAAACTTTTATCCTGGTTCTCCAGCTATCTATCAGACAGATCTCAGGCACTCAAATGGAAGAACTTCATCTCTTCCTTCTTACCTACCCCAACTGGTATACCACAGGGATCCATCCTTGGCCCCATGCTTTTCAACATTTTCTTCAATAACTTTCACACTGCTATTCCTGACACAAAAAATATTCAATATGCAGACAAATTCTACTTTAATCTGCTCTGCTACTAACCTCCGAACTGCTGACAAAAACCCAAACTGCATTTTCCACAACAGAAAACTGAATGTGCCAAAACCACCTCTCTCTCAATGCAAATAAATCTAAAATCCTACTACCCCCCCCCCGAAGACCTTTTCCTTCAAAAATGAATTCAAAGTCCTTAGCCAAACTCACCCCCCCCCCATAGAAGTGGTGCCTTCTGCAAAACTCCTAGGCATAACTGTGAACTAACACCTCAAGTTCAACACACATGTAACAAAATATTAAGAAAACCCCATCAAAAGCTAGTTATGTTGTATAGGAACAATCTTTCACTCCACTAGACATACATGGCCACTACATATCTTCTCCCTTCATTATTATACGGTGCTCCTCTTCTAACCAACCTGTCTGCGTCTACTACCTCCATACCAGAAAACTGCTACAATAAAATCTCTAAATTAGCCACCAATTCTAAAAATTGCATCCATCACTGCCTCACCCTTCAATCATTGAATTGGCTCAAACTTTCGGACTACCTTGATTACCTGCAACTATCCACAGCACAGACTTGTATTTCATCCTACAAAATGCCCTGCTCTAGCTAATATCCTTCCCCCTTGTATTCCTAATAGAATACTTAGATCAGAGTACCAGAATCCAATTGCTATCTGCAAACCTAAGCGTCCTGCTGTCCAGCTGCTCCTCTTATGCTCTAGGCAAAAATGGAATTCCCTCCCCTCCTTAAGAACCCCATCTAACTCAAACTTCAAAAGCCAGCTTTTGAAACACTTGTCCACTAAATGGAAATTCACCTGCCGCCACCCTACTTAATTTCCTTTCCAAGTCTATACCCTAGGGGTCCCTTCTCATACATAAGCTCTCTACAATCTCCCATAGTCATACCTATGACCATACACAAGCTCCCTATAACTCCAACTTTGCTACTAGAACTATGCTCGCACTACTCAACTTTGTGAATAATGTAAATATTGTGAATAGTTTTCCACTTCAAAAAGGCAGAATTCCTCACTTGATGTATGTAACTGACTTCCACACTCAACACGTGCTATTGCTCAAAGGAAACTGTATAACCCTTAACCTCTTTCAATGAATTCTGCTAACTATGCTTGTGAATATTCTTATGTTTTAACTCTTTACAATGTTATCTTGTATACTCCTGTATTGTAACTGAATTTTTTTAATGCTTTCTTGGAGCTTTTCTCCCTGGGCTTCCACTGAAAATGGGTCATGTTGGCCCAGTGGACTTCCCTGGTAACCAAACTGGAAATCAACTGTGTCCTTTATCTAAACTCGCTGCACTTAACACCTTACATTACAGAGCTACGCATGTGATGAGTTGAGTTTGTCCACTCTACTGTTGAGTTCTGAGGAAAATGCACTATTGCTAAGCTTGATTGTGCTATACAAGGCAGCCAACACAAAATTTTTCACTTTTTTTTTCCTTGGGTAGAGAATTGTTTGTGCACAGCTAAGCAGGGAGTACATACAAATGAAAATGACTAAAAAAATACACATTTTAAATTGCATGATCACTAAACAGGATTTAAACTATGCTGCATGTTTCTTATTTCTCTCAGTTCACTTCAGTTACACCTTTCTCTGTGTCTCAAGGTGTTAATGCAGCAAGTTTGAAGAAACAGCAGTGGTTAATGCTGGTTTCAAATCCAGACTACAGATAGTTCTTCCCCTAATATCACCAGGGAGCACTTTAATGCTCTCATTAAGGCCAACAACACTGCATCAGTGGGCCTAGACAATATCCCAGTAGGTCTTCTAAATAGCATGAAACATGATGACCTACCAGGCCCCACCCCTACACAGGCTTTGTGCTTCATGAATGGAGAACAGCAACAATCATTTGTCTGCACAAAGGTTGGTCATCTACAGACTCCAGAAAATACAGACAAGTCTGTGTCGTATGCAAAGCCATGGAAAGAATTATGGAAATGATCAATAATGACATTACCGCCAGACACTGGACCCAACCCAGTTTGCTTTCATCAAGGGCAAGTCATGCCTACTCATCTGGTGAATTTTGAGAAATTCACCAAAGTAATGGGTGAAGACAAAACTGTTCACACTGCCTACCTTGATCTGATCAAGGCATTTGACACAATACTCCACTTGGGCTTGGTTAACAAACTAGAGGTTAGGTATAAATCCTTATGTCACCTGGTAGATAGCCAGCTGATTCAGACAGGATCCAGGAAATTAGAATTTGGGAGGCCACCTCTACAAAGTGGTCAGTCACAAAAGGTCCTGGGACCACTCCTTTTTGGAATTTACTTCTCTGAAGTCAACGCCAGTGTCATGGTCCCTGTCTGACTAAATTTGCAGATGATTGCAAATTAGCAACTGTTATAAAATCTCCTACTGACTCGCATGTTCTGCAGGAAGGGCTAACACAGACAAATAACTGGTATCAGAGCCATGGTCTAAAACAAAATGCTAAATAGTATTCTTCAGAAAGTTGTCTACCTCCTGCTGATTGTCATATTAACAACACACCCTTAACAGTTGACTCAGTCAAGGACCTGGGGACACAGTGATCTCCATTACATTTCTACAGTAGTGAGGAAATCATTGCGTTGTGCGACTTGTAAACAAGAGTATGATATCTTGGTCCAAGGAGGTCCTTGTTCCTCTATATTAAACATTTCACCTATCACAGAGTACAGTGACCCCTTTGGTATGTACCTAACCAGGCACATCCAGCAACTGGAATGCCCACAGAGGTTCTTCGCTAAAGAATAAAGGGCATAAGTAACAAGTTCTGTGCAAACCACCTTAAAGCCCTATCCCTGTATATACCTGTATTCTGTCTCCTACAGGCTGTTGAGGGAAGATCTATGCCTGGCATACAAGGAACTGTTGGACCCCACCCTGAAAGACCACCTGCATATCCACAAAACAAATTAGCACCTGGATTACCCATTTTAAAGACTTCAACTTGCCTGTGTTATAAATAAGATTTACTGGAGAGACTGGTATGTATCCCAGACATGACTATTTCTTTGGAACAGGCTCCCCATCCATGTGAAGCAGAGTTCCTCCATAACCCAATTCAAGTGTAATTTGCACAACTGGATGTGGAGAACAGGAAATTCACCCCTGGATTGGCACCTCTGTATCTAATGGACACAGGAAAACTGTAAATAGTTAATCTCCCAGGTCCCTGCTTTAGAGTACCAGAACTTGTCAGGTTTGTGTTGCATGGCTAGGCTTAAAAAGGTGCTTGTGGTCATTAGCCTAGTATACACTTGTGAACTTGTGTCACAGAAGTGGACATCCGTCAAGTGTATTCTCTGCATTAAGTACTATCCATGGTGTGAAGGGACATGCACTGATGCCAGGTATATTTGGTGTCCATAAGGTAGCCTAAACTTAACTTTTCTCTTTTCCTTGGGTAGGGAATTCTGTTTTGTGTGCTGCCAAGTGGAGAGCAAATGCAAACTAAACTGACAAGTATGTTAAATTGCAATGTGATCCCTAAACAGGATTCAAACTGCTTCATGCTCCTCCTTTCTCTCCTTTCACTCTAGTTACACTTTGTCACAGTATTTGACATCTGTCGGGTGCATTCTCTGCAGTAAGTACCATCAGTGGTGCAGATGGCAACTCACCAATGTCAGGCGTATTTGCTCTACATAAGGCATCCTAAACCAAATTTTTCACTTTTTTCCTTGGGCAGGCAACTGGTTTTGTGCACTGCAGAGTGAAGAGCAAATGGAAAAGGCATTAAATATATGCTAGAGAAAAAAGCTGACCGTAAATGTAATCAGTGGGTATATTTAGCAATGACCGGAGCAAGAAGTCCATTCAAGTAACAGTCATCCTTCTCACTAGCCATTTCAGCATCGGAAATGTACTTTGTGGAGCACATTATCAAACTTGTAGTTATGATAAATGTGAAAGTGGACCCACAAAAGTTCACTTGTTTTTAGCAATAGTGACAAGTTACTTTTTAAATATCACAATAGTTTCACAAAATGTGATTTAAATATGTTTTCAGGCCATCCTCTGTAAAATTATGTTAAGTGGATTCAAAAGATACATCAGCTGTCCTTTTTCTCTAAGGTCACTACACTTAAACCTTGTGCCACAAAGAATGTTACCTGACGTGGGTATTTTCTTCACTGAGTACTATCCAGAGTACTGACTGCTACACAATGCATCTTGGCTGGTTTGTGCTAGATAAAGCAGCCTAAATTAAAATTTCCCTTTTCCTTAAACAATGAAAGTTAAGTTCATGCTGCCAAGTGGTCTGCAAGTGCAGAAGGCAGTATTTAACAGAAGTATTCAAGCATCTCTTTTTGGGAATAACATTTTGAAGTTACATGAAATTAATTGCACTGTATATCTAGCAATAAGTACAGCTAGTACTGCATTACATTGATACATTCAGCCTTCTTGCATCTTGCCACATCAATACAATCATAGGTGTCACAATATCAGGACTCTAGATGATGTCACAGAAATGGAGAATGGCAAAGGGAGCAGCAGAAATGCTTTCACTGTTCTTACAGCACACACAATTAATATTGACGTTATTTAAAATTACATATCTGTCACTTTCAGTTCATACTGACCTTACTTGAGTTTCCCACATCAACACATTTATTCACTAAAATGAGTATCAAGACTGATTATGATCTCATCCAGCAAAATCTGGCATCCAGTTTTAAACCATGCATCACCTGTACTGTTTCTCCATGTTCAATACCTTTACACACAATGCAACAGAGGTAGGAGTCTGACAGCTTGAAGTTCTTTACTCAGTACTGTCCATACAGCCAAGAAAAGTGCACCAACGCCAGTCTTTATTATGCTATCCATGGGAGTCCAAATGAGTTTTTACAGCTTGGGCAGTGAAATGCTGTTCACTGGTATTGACCACTGTCTGTCCACAGAGTACAATACCAAAAGATGTGTGAACAATAAAAGGGAACATTTGTTCAAATGCTTATTTTGCAACAGGAATCTGTATGAATGTGAACAGTCATTTGACTATTTCCCATAGTTGTCAGACAATATTAGCAAGGAGAACATGTTTAGTTCTACTGATAATGTGATGTATCAAGTAACATTGAAAGTGCAACAGAAACAAGTTATGAAAGTTGTCTCTTATTTTCCAGTAAATGTCTTGATTGGGATACTGCAAATAGTTGATACTCATGTACTGCCAAAATATTAAACGGACTACAAACACTGCAGTTGTATTACTTTTTATGGTGTCTCATTCCGTTGTGTCTTCTTAATCACAATTCTATGTTTCAATTCGAATGTTAACTTTATCAATGCAAGTTCCCCTTAAATATGAAGATTTCTTACTAAGGGTCAGTAACTGGTCATTAAAGCCAACATTTTAGAGTTAGGACTGGCACTCTTCTAAATTAAGTGTATGAACATTTTGGCAAGTCTCTTCGCCCTGAAACTCCCTCAGTAGGTATACATCTAAGAGGGGATGTTGTGAAATCCTGACTTTTCCTGCAGTCACAGTAATCGTAGACACCTGCAGCCCATTAACAAGGAAGACTTTTTTCAGTGTTTGTCCAGGCATTGCTAGTGCATGTAAATGTGTAGGTCCTTGTATCATGTTTCCATTCACTACACTTAGTGCAGATTGTGGTATTCAGGAATGCTAATGGTAATGTATACTAACGGTGACAAGGTTGATGCTGCAGTGTATGAAGGTAATTGTATAGCTAATCTCCTTGTATCACTGTGGAGACTGTTTGGATCCAGGGAGCTTGATCCTGCTAAACAAAATTTTTGGAGAAGTATCTGCTCTTGGCACTGCTGTATTGTCAATGTATGTTGCTACTTGCATAATAAGTTTAATTTTAACATTGAGGTGACCATTGGCCTCTGTAAAGGATTTTTTCATCTTCAATTTTTTTCTTTATCCATTTCATTTGTCATAGCCATGTCTGCATTACATAAAGTATGATAAAGAATGCTACATGACCTTTATTTACTTTGTATTTAATTTTATGACTGCACAGTTGTTGCAGATAAGTGTATTAACTTTGTATGAGGGTCTCTCTCTTTTTTTTTTTTTTTTTTTTTTTTTTTTTTAGCAGTCTTAATGAAAAATGTGTTATGTTTGTGGATTTCTATGTGACTGCCCTCCACTGTAGTGTAGCCATAGGGAGCATTCACATTTAAATTGCAGTGTGTACACTGGATGCATGCAGTCAGACATAAAGAAGTTCACAGGCATCTTGTATTTGCATTATATATGTAATCTGTTTTCTGTTTCATCTCATACAGATGTATGGTATCCAGGAAGAAATGTGTACCCTGCAAACCACCATACACTGATGCAGAAAATGAGGTCTTTATCCAGGCCTTACATTACCATGGAGATTATCTGTTAGGGAGAGGTGGAGGTAACCAATCTGCTTGAGACAGGATATGGCAGCAGGTGGTCAAAACATTAATGTTGTGTGAGGGCATGGGAGAGCTTATTCCCAGTGAAATAACCCATGTCTGCTGTAGGGCAGCTGCAATTGCTTGGGAACAGATCCCTATGGAGGAGTGGTTCTGCTACCAAATCACCACTGTAACAGAGGAGTTCCTGTCCATTGTCAAGAGATCTAGATAGCTGTGCAGAGGGTTCCAACAGAATCCTTGGCATTGGTGCAGATGTGAATGACAGACCAAGATTGTCACAAGCTGATCTTCCAGTTATGCAAAGTGCAAATGTCATTGTTTATTTTACATTTGTTTACCGGGAAAGTCTGACTGGAACGGGGTCCATTTAATGCAGAGGCCCGGGGAGAAACGCTCCACATCAAACAATATGTACAGTGATAATACAATCAAAAAGATGCATCATACAATAGTTTGTTCCATGCAAGCCTAATTTACACATAGACCCTGGATGGCAGTATTTGGGAGAAAAAAACTCCACATTAACTGATTCAATCGGAGAAACTTCACTAAAGACTCAATAGTTTACACAGTTACCTGTATGGGAGTATTTGAGTACTGTATAGTAGAGATAGTAAGCAGTGAAGAGAGGAGGGTAGCAAGAGTTGGAGGAGAGCAGGAAAGCATTTATGTGATGCAAGGACAGAGCCAGGACTGCAAGAGGTGTGACAAATGATTCTTTTTGAACAGTGAGATAAATGGTGCTGAAGAGATATTTTGGGGGAGGTTATTCCATTTCCTAGTGGTGGCATAAGAGAAAAGAGCTTTCCCTGCAGTATTGTTGGCTTTGGATAAACAGAGCAGGGTTTGAGTGTAGAGGACGGTTATATTTTAGATATCTGAAATATAAATAACATGTAATACCCATGTGTGTGTTATATGATATATGATGTATGTATAGATATATAGGATTAACTTTATATCCTCTAAATACTGAAATCGAAATTCAGTATTGTTAAATAAAATCAAGAGTTCAATACACAGGAGGTTCAGGTTCAAAAGTTTACTAGTGTACACCAGGAGGCAAAAAATGTACAAGTACAGAATTTTGTCTAACATGAAACAGGAAGTATACAGATTTTATAGTCTTTACATTCAAGTTGTGCCCACCTTACTGGCGTGGTATGTCACAGGGCATCAACATCACTTTAGCTTACAGTCCTCTATTCATAAAAACTGCTGATGCTGTATGTTTTAAAAAATGTTTTCCTCTGGTAACAATACGGCCTTGCCATCCACCTGGTCAGATATAATGTCTTTCTGTAAAGTTACTTCTTCAAGGTTTCACATCAGTTCGAATACAATAGCAGATTCAATATTTTAATACACATCTTTGTTCACTGTAACACTTTCCCACCAGCTGCATGCTATCTCAGTAACACATATACAAGGCCAAATCATCCCAGCAGGAAAGAGCAGAAGATTTCATTATTTCACATATTTAGTTTCCTGACCCAGCAGATAATCACTTGTGAAAAGCATAAACATTAAAACTTGCTGAGCTGGCATCTGCCAGGGCCAGAGGTCAATTTGCTACAAGCCCCACTGCAGTTTCAAAACTACTTATAATTGTACATGAATTCAGCCTTTTTGTTATATCATTAATAGAATAAAATGCATTACATACTACTTTGCTTTTAAACTAGTATTTCACACATATTTGAATGCATATTTTTCTAACATTTTCCCTCCTATTAATTCTTTTTATTCTATTTTGATGTATGCAGAATATCATTTCGTCTCCTAACCTCTTCCACTAAGGATTTTCAGCTAGGTGAGTCATTCGATCTATACTTCAGAAAAAGTTTCATCTGAGATCAATTTTTCAATCTCGATATCTTGGTACAAGGTTTCAGTAACAGATACATCAATAAAATCTTTGATTAATCTTTTCATGCAGGGAATTCCACAACAAACACATGCTCCTATCAGGAGTATACCCACACAAATAGCAATTAGAATGTTCATTAGGATGGAACCCCACCCCCCAAAAATATTCTGGAAAAAGTTCGTCAGCTGGTTTGGGCCTGGTTCAGTCATGGCTGATACTTGCTGAATTACCTCTAGGTGGTTGTTAATTTCATGCCTATTGTCTGGTATATACGCACAGCATTCTTCTTTGATAAGTGTGCACGTACCACCTCTCACCGCTAGGGTGAAGTCAAGAGCCATTTAATTTTGTAGCACAACAGTTCTCATTGCATTCAGTTCATCAGTCACCAGTTCTAGGGCAGAGAAAGTTGCATTACTCATTACTTCGAGAAGTTTCGACAACTTCCTCAGCTCCCAGATCGATTTGACTGCTCCATATGCTGGGAATATTCCTGCCCAAGATATAACACTGTCACTCAAGTCCATATGAATCAATTTACTTTTATCTTTTACATTATTATGGTTTTTCCAGCCAGCTTCGATCCAGCCAACTGGATTTACAGGTTTCTCGACTGGACCTCCAGGTTTCCGAGCTGCTTCTCTCACATTTTGTATCTTTCCTAAAGGTAATTCTGCAGTATGTCTTATTGCCGGAACCAGATAACCCAAAAAACAACTGCCGGACCAATTCTCAGGTAGCCATTCATATGCTTTTTTTTCCCACAAATAAAATAACAATTTTCTACTTTCGTACTAATGCGGATTAACCATGCATGAAACATTTTCTGGTCTATAACTGATAATTGTTTAAATAAAACAGGATTCTTGTGAATTTCATTCATGGTTGTTTTCAATGAATTCAAATATGAGTCATAATTAGTATTGCAAAGAATATTGCCATTACTAGTCTTAATATAACACCGATAAGATATTGTTATATTACAATTGCTCCAGCCCACCTGGAGAGTGTCATTTTTGTAAAAACATACAATTCCCTTTTGTGTAACAGGTAAAAATAAAGCTATTTTGTCCTGTGATTTCACAGTTCCTGTATCAAAAAGCAAGTTCTCCCAAGTCTCATTTATCCCCAGAGGGACAGCGGACATTATCAGTCCTCCATATGCTGTTGGTATAGCTGTACAAACCCAGCAATTTGAAATGTTCATAGTTTCTGCATATACATGCTTCATAGCTAGGTATGTGTTAAAATTTGGATGCCAGTCTATAGACATTTCATCACGCCTTCCCACTTTCACTTGTGTGGTTGAATGAAGGAAAAACCACAACAAGAGGGAAATTGTCACAATTATAGTCAATAAATGTATACTCAACAAAATGATTATGCAACATCTCTGGGGTTGTTCTAAATTTCTATTTGCTTTGTTTTTGGCCATCTTGCCCTTGTTGTATATCAGTCACAAAGTTTTTATCAAGTTGAAAGTTCTTTACCAGTTTGCATGTTGTCAAATGAACCCAGGACGTCTTCTCAGCCACTCTGACTGCAGTAGGCGTTGCCAACAGTACCTGGTATGGTCCTTCCCACTTTGGACTCGCCCAATTCTTTCTTTTCATCACTTTCAGCCACAACCACGTTCCGGGGGCCAAAACTGCTTCCACCGGTCTGGTCTGTTCCTTATCTGAAAAAGAGATAAACTGCAAAACAGATTTATTTGTTAACAGTTTCCTCATATAACTAGCTAATGAACTGTCAGCCTCTTGCTCTGCAGGCATGAGAGCTTTCCACTGAGGCACATAATATGCTCTCCCAAAAATAATTTCAAAGGGAGTCAAACCCTTCACATTTGGAACCGTTCTCATACTCAGCAGTGCTAAAGGCAGACAGTGTATCCAATTCTTTTGGGTTTTTTTCAACTAACTTCCTAAGTTTATTCTTAAGGGTACCATTGTACCTTTCCACCAGTCCTGCTGACTGTGGGTGGAAGGCACAATGGTTTTTCAAGGAAATACCAAAAAATCTCCCAAGTTGCTGGATTGTCTGGTTTACAAAATGTGTGCCATTGTCACTATAAATCCTTTCCGGAATGCCAAATCTAGGGATTACTTCTTTTATCAGGGCTTTTGCCACTGTTGCTGCATCCGGATTTTTGGTTTGAAAAGCTTCTACCCATTTAGAAAACATATCTACAATGACTAAACAATACTTTTTCCCTTTACACTTATTTAATTCTATGAAATCCATACAAATAGTATGGAATGGATACGGTGGTATAGGAAAACTTCCTTGCTTAGGTTTAAATGCCCCTTGTGCATGGTGCTTGTTACAAGTATGACAAGCTGCACAAAATTTTTTTGTATAGTTTGTGAATCCATATGTTTGGAATATTCGGTTTACTAACTGTACCATCCCCCCTGTTGAGACATGGCACTGCCCATGGCTCAACAAAGCTGCATATCTAAATTAGATGGCAATATCGTTTTTTTTCTCTTTGGAAATGTACAGTCCATTTTCAAGAATTGCACCTTGTTTTTCCCATTTGTTTTTCTGCTTTTGTAGTAAGCGTCTGCATTGTTTTTAACATGTCTAAATCTAAAATCTCAGAGGGTTGTAATTCCTCATTCAAAAGTAAAGTTTCTGAGTCTGAGGCTGCTTGCTTTGCAGCTGCATCAGCTCTTGCATTTCCTTTTGAAATCTTATCCTGCTGTTTTGTATGAGCTACACATTTACAAATAGCTACTTTGGTAGGTAACTGAATAGATTCTAATTCCAAAATAAATTGCGCATGATTAATTGGTTTCCCACTAGATGTTATCATTCCTCTATTCTTCCATTGTTGCGCAAATACATGTACTGTAGAGAAAGCATACTGACTATCAGTATATATGTTTACACATTTGTCTTTTGCTAAAGTACATGCCCCTGTCAAAGCTATCAATTCTGCTGCTTGTGCAGATAAGTTATGTGGTAAGGATTGAGCTTCTAAAATCTCAGTGTCTGTAACTACTGCATACCCCACAAGATTCTTTCCTGTAGGGCCCCTTCTGCATGAGCCGTCCACGTAATATGTCACCTCGGCATCATCCAAGGGCATATCTGTAAGATCTTGTCTAGGCAAGGTTAACTGTTCAATCTCTTGCAGGCAGCTATGCTGTGTGCTATCCGCAGGAGTTGGAAGTAATGTTGATGGATTTAATGTCGTACATCATTCAATTGTCATATGAGGTTGGCTCAGCAGTATAGTCATACATGAAAGATGTCTAGCAGGAGAGAGATATGCTACTTTTTCTTGCAGTAAAATTATTGCGACTGCATGAGGCATTCTCAATGTGAGAGGGTGGAACACCACCACTGAGGCCGAAGCCTGTACTGCCATTGCAGCTGCAACTACTGCTTGTACACAGTGAGGCAAAGATCGTGCCACTGGGTCTAACTGTGATGAATAATCGGCTATGGGGTATTGCTTATCCCCATGTTGCATCAGCACTGACATCATATATCCTTGCAATCTACGGTCTGAAAGAACCGCTTGTGATAATTTGGGAGTCCTAAAACTAATGAAGAAGCGATCAACTGCTTCAACCTGCAGAAAGCTGTTTCTGCTTCGGGTGTCCATTGTAAAATACCTTGTGCTGCCATTGGTGTCTTATATATCAAGTCAGTCAGTGGAGCAGATTCCAAAGCATAATTTGGTATCCAGCTCCGACAGAAGTTAATTGTCCCCAAGAAGGACATCATTTCCTTCTTGGTTGCTGGTTTGGGTGCTTGCAAAATTGCTGTTTTTCTTTCTTCGTCTAATATTCTACCTTCATTGGATATCACATATCCTAGGTATCTAACTTGTTTTTTCCAAAGTTGTAACTTATTTTTGTTTACTTTGTGTCCTTGTGCCGCTAAAAATTTCAATAACGCTACAGTATCCTCTCTGCATTGCTGCTGGGTGGGGGCTGCTAATAAGATGTCATCTACGTAAAGTAGAATTTGACTACCTCCTGGTGGGGTAAACCCTGCCAGGTTGCTAGCCATTTCTTGTGCAAATATTGTTGGGCTTTCACAATATCCCTGTGGTAGTTGAGTATAAGTATACTTTTTACCCTGAAATGTAAATGCAAACCAATATTGACTATCAGGATGTATAGGTATCGAAAAGAAAGCATTACTGATATCTACCACAGAGAAGTGTTTTTGTTGTGGTTTTAAATCGTTCAACAAAGTATGCGTGTCTGGCACCGTGGGTGCTCTGGGTATCACTGCATTATTTACAGCTTGTAAATCTTGAACCATCCACCATTCCCCGTTTGCTTGCTTAACAGGAAATAGGGGTGTATTACATGGTGAATCAGGAGATTCTACCAGTACTCCTTCCCTGAGTAATGCTGCTATTATAGGTTTGATTCCTATTTCTGCATCTTTCCTCAAGGGGTATTGTCTTTTCTGTGGCCTAAATGCCGATTTTGGTGTAATAGTAACTGGTTCTGCCATTCGAATAAGTCCTACATCTGACTTGCCTGCTGACCAAAGAGTCGTTGGAATTTCACATAAAGCTTTCTCTTCTTCTTCTAATAAATATGCTAATCAGCTGTCCTCGCTAAATTGCAAGTGTACAGCTGGATGTGTCTGTGTCAACCAATTCAACTTTTGTTTCTGTATCCCTTGTTCTGACAATTCTAAGTCAGTCTGTTTTTCCCATCTTGTTACCTTCTCTCCTAAGTCTGCCCATTTCACACTTTTATTCTTTGTCAAACTGACATGTGGTAATCAATTTGATCTATATAATGCAAGAAATTCTTGAGCTAATGAACAGCTAACTACACTGTTCCCCTCAGTATCCCAATACAAAGTACGTAAAACCAATCTAGTTGCACGATTTCTGGACAATTCTTGCTCATACTCTCTATCAGGTCCTGGCGTAGTACAGTAGTATAGAGTACAGTGTAACAAATGCTGTCAATCAGTGTCGAGTGAGGAGGCTTTACTGATGGCTACATTCATCAGTTCCTCGGTTACTGCCCCTGGACCAGTCGTAACTAGGTCCTGGCTGTACCAGTAAAAAGTTTCACCCTCTGATCGCATTACAAAAGTATCCATTTGCCTCTGCGCTTCCATACCCTGCACACTCGGAACTACTGCTATGCCAAATATCTGCATAAGGTACCTGTCCAATAGGTTCACTGGACACTTTGCAGAAAGAACAATTTTACTTCTTTGGGTCATACCTGAAACAGGGTCAGTTATTGCTATATCATGGGAAAGTGGTTCACTGTATAGCTGTCCATTTGCAGCTTTCACTAGTATATAATCAGGTGATTCAAAATGTTCTGGCAACTTGGAGGGGTGTATTAGGGTCCGTGACGCTCCTGAGTCACACAGGAATTTGACTTCCCTTCCCTCCACCAGAAGTGTAACTTCCGTTTTCGTATCTGCTAAGTAGAGCTCTAGGCTCAATGCTAAATCCAAAATTTCATTTTCTTCATCTTCCATATCTACTTTCACTTTCTCTATTCCTTCTATCACATTCATATTCGTCTTCTGTTTATTAACTTCTCCTGATGATTTCTGACTTTTGCATGATGTATCTTCACTATCATATAGTCAGTCCTCATCTCCCTTATCTTCTGTAATTACCTTTTTGTTCTGTTTACAATCCCTCGCTAAATGTCCCTTTTTCCCCGCACTTGAAGCACTCACCTCTTTTTCCTTTCCTCAAAATCTTCTGATCATTTGTCAGACTGTTTCCCTGGGCATTCTTCTTGCCCTTTTTACCTGACTGTAACACAAATACTTCAGCTCCATCTTCAGCAGTGAAGACTTGTGCCTTCTTTTTCTTTTAACTATTAAAATGTCTTTTAGCATGTCTAGCATATTCAAGTAAGGCTTGTAGCCTACCTGTTCGATGGTCTATCATGTGCTTCGTAATGAAGCTACTGATAGGTGCAATGCAACCTTTCAAAAATGCATTTTTTAATTGTTGTTCATACGGGGAATCATTCGTTTGGTTTTCAGGAACCATCATACTGCTATGATTATTAAATCACTCCAATAATCTAGCATAGTACCCATCTATTGTCTCATTTTCCTGTTGTATGCATTGATTAATGCAAGTCCAGTCTGCTCTAGGTTCCCATTTTTCAGGGATTCGGCCTGTAAGACCTTTCACTCTGTTATCTAATTCTGCGTCACTATGGGAGTGGTTTGAGCTCTGCATTACGAGGATTCCAGGTGCCACAAATCATGTGCCAATCTGGACCTATAATTTGGTCTTACTACTTTTTCTACTTCTTCCCCATTCAAGTGGTAACTCAACCTCATGCCTTGTAAATCTTCTAAAAATTTTGTAAAATTAACTTTCGGATGGGGGATTCCCTCAGTAGCTTTCTGGATATCCTCCGGTGCCCATGGTCTATATACTAAGTGTTGGATTTTGCCCTGCCTGTCCTGCCTGAGGATTTGGGACCTCTAAGTGGGCATATTTCTTCCTCGCTCTCATCCTGTAGGTTTCTTTCTATTTGATATGATTCTGTGTCCCTATGTATTTTACGTGCTTGGGACCTAGTTTCAATAGGATCTCTAACAAATGGTTGTGGTCTCGCTGAGACTTCAGGATAACGCGGAGGTGGGCCAGCCTGTCCACTCGCTTCATATCCTGAAAAGGGTAAGGAGGGGGCATGAGAGGAGGAGGAGCTGTTGCTATTACTAAGTTATTATCTTCTTTGTCTAAGAATAATGTTTTTGAATTTTTAATCTTCTGTTCTCTACGATTTGCTTCTTCAATCCACCTGTGTGCCTGAGGAATGCCTAACTGGCGTTGTTTTTTTGCCTGACCTCCCGCATCGGATTTAAGTTGCTTAAGGAGGTTAACCAGCGAAGTTTTATCTAATTTACCACCAAATTCATATTTGTTAACCCATTTTGTATAATACCTAACTTTATCAGAACGTTGTGATTGCATACATTTTGCGTCTTCGGTTAGGGGCGGATCTCGCGATGTTTTAGTGCACTGATTTCCCATGGTAAAAGAAAATGTTACGTAACCCTTCTTATCGCGTGATATCAAATTCTCAGTTCCATTTCACAGTTTATCTAGAATAACTACCTACCTTATTCTGTTACCCTGATCTATGACCAAATATACAGTAATTCCTTTTGTCCCTTATCTGTATAACAAATCTTGACAACAATATTTACTGTAACCTAGTCCCTGATCTAAAACAGAAAAAAGGCAAAATCTTCCTACCTCAGCCTCTGGTATTGAGTCGTCCACGATCCGCTCTTTGGCCACAGATCAGAAAGTGGCCAGCCTCTCTAAACAATTCAGTCGGAGGTCTTTTTACCCAAGAAGAACCGTTTCGGTAACTTCTCCTGCGCAGTATTCGACCACCGGTAGACTCTGATCTGCAGCTGTCCGAGGGATTTCTGGCTAAGAAGGACCAAACTGTTAAATAAAATCAAGAGTTCAATACACAGGAGGTTCAGGTTCAAAAGTTTACTAGTGTACACCAGGAGGCAAAAAACGTACAAGTACAGAATTTTGTCTAACATGAAACAGGAAGTATACAGATTTTATAGTCTTTACATTCAAGTTGTGCCCACCTTACTGACGTGGTATGTCACAGGGCATCTACATCACTTTAGCTTACAGTCCTCTATTCATAAAAACTGCTGATGCTGTGTTTTAAAAAAAGTTTTCCTCTGGTAACAATACGGCCTTGCCATCCACCTGGTCAGACATAATGTCTTTCTGTAAAGTTACTTCTTCAAGGTTTCACATCAGTTCGAATACAATAGCATATTCAATCTTCTAATACACATCTTTGTTCAATGTAACACTTTCCCACCAGCTGCATGTTATCTCAGTAACACATATACAAGACCAAATCATCCCAGCAGGAAAGAGCAGAAGATTTCATTATTTCACATATTTAGTTTCCTGACCCAGCAGATAATCACTTGTGAAAAGCATAAACATTAAAACTTGCTGAGCTGGCAGCTGCCAGGACCAGAGGTCAATTTGCTACAAGCCACACTGCAGTTTCAAAACTACTTATAATTGTACATGAATTCAGCCTTTTTGTTATATCATTAATAGAATAAAATGCATTACATACTACTTTGCTTTTAAACTAGCATTTCACACATATTTAAATGCATATTTTTCTAACAAGTATGTTGGCTATAAAGTAGAAACCTGAAAGGAATGAAAACTCAGAAGCGCGGAATTCAGAATCTCAAAATCCTAAAGATTTTGAATTACTGCTTCTGTACACGCACCTTCCTCCACACACAAGCTCTGTCCTACATAAAAGCAGGGGTTCATGATGCGTTGCATCCCCCACACCCCCCTACTTAAATATTCTGAGGTCGCACTACATACAAAAACAAACACCACCACACAAGCTACATTCTCCTTGCACACACACATCACAGTAACAAAACACTAACACGACAGCCCCTACCCAAAACCCTCAACACACAAACACTTACCTGAATCCTTAACCACAACGAAACACCAGAAGCGCTAATTCAAAATCTCCGGTATGTGAGGTTTTGAATGTCGCACTTCTGAGTTTTCATTCGTTTCAGGTTTCCACTTCATGGGCTCAAATACTGAAATTCGATATTTCAGTATTTTGAGCTTCTAAAATGAATACATCTCCATCTCCAACGCATGACGGACGTGTTGAATTATAAAATATTGACACAGTTTTACAGAGGTTATAGTACTGTTAGCCATTTTCAGACCATTTGGACACCCAACTTCTCTTTGCAGAAAGTAGTAAGACTTTCATTGGGAGTCCTCCACAATTTTTACTGTAATCTTAATCGCTCACACTTGATTAAGATCCTTGGCCCATAAACCCACGCAGGTGTACTAGTAGAGTACAGACAATGCGGGTAAAGTATGCACTCATGATAACGAGCAGCTGTGGTAGTGTCTTCTCTTCATAACTGTGACATTTTGTGTTGCCACTCAGGTCGCTTAAAGTCTTAAGTTAACCCCCCCCCCCCGACAAGATTAGTGCAAAAAGCTCTTCCGCTGAGTAATAAAGGAATTGTGGAGGACTCCCAGGGAAAGAATCTGACTGCTTTCTGCTAAGAGAAGTTAGATCTCCAAATGGTCTGAAAATGGTGAACAGCGTACATTAACCTCAGTCAACAGGCCGAAGGAAACACTAAGATGTTTGTGTGGATCAGGTCGGCAACCATTATTTCCTGAGCTTGAAGACCTCATCTGTGAGTAGATTACTAACAGGAGAGCAAAGGCTTTGGTTGTGTACAGGGCTGATATTCAAGCATTTGTCCTTGCAATGTCATCAGAAATATCCTCCGAATAATTCAAAGCATCACAACATTGGCTGGATGGTTTCCTTCAGCGATATGAACGGTCTCCAAGAAGATCAACAACACTGTTAAAGCTGGAAGATACTGAAGTTATTAAATGTGCACTTGGGTTAAAGTCCTTTGATTGCATTGACTTTTCTAAAAACCAACTTTCCAACATGATTGCTATGGATGAAACTGCAGTGTTTATGGGCCAAGGATCTCAAACAACAATTGATCAGAGGGGTGCCTCGTCAATCTACATTCCCTCCATTGGTTATGAGAGTGCATGTGTTACCTGTATTATGGAAATTTGTCTAGACTGAAAGAAACCCCACCTGTAATCCATTAGTAAGGGCAAGAAAGACTGAATGTGTTTCAGGCATTTACGTTCTTGAAACCGAAAAAGCTTGGTGCACACAAACAGTTATAAGAAGTGGGTCTATGTAATGCTGCTACTTGTTTTGCAAGGTTGCGAAAGTGGTCTGCTAGTCTGAGATTCAGCCAGC